>NC_135229.1:305000-315000 GCF_052324685.1 Brachyhypopomus gauderio | reverse complement strand
ACACACACACACACACACACACACACACACACACACACACACACACACACACTCACACACACACTCACACACACACTCACACACTAACCTGATTCTGTCTCATCCCCAGTCACTGCCATCTCTGTGCTGTAATAGTCCAGTGGTGTTTCCGTATTGGTATCTTTCTCTTGCAGCTTCACCAGTATCTCTCTATCCCCCTCTCTCTCTCTATCCCTCTCTCTCTCTCTATCTCTCTCTCTCTATCCCTCTCTCTCTCTATCTCTCTCTTTCCCTCTCTAACTGTGTAAGTTGTTTCTGTGTTTGTGAAGCGCAGGACTCTCTTCTCTCACTGTTTCTTAGTTTAACTTGTGACTCACTGTTTAACTCTCCCCCTTTTTCCTCTCTCTCTCTCTTTCTCTCGCTCTCTCTCTCCCTCCCTCCTTCTTTCTCGTCCTCTCTCCCTCCCTCTGTCACTCAGTCAGATTACAATTAAGGGCATTGACGTAACTACGACATCATTATGACATCACAGCAGTATCCCAAGGTATAACACATTGTCTCTAAAGAGCTCCATTGCCCAATGTGTGTGTGTGTGTGTGTGTGTGTGTGTGTGTGTGTGTGTGTGTGTGTGTGTGTGTGTGTGTGTGTGTGTGAGAAAGAGAAGAGGGAGAAAAAGAATGCAAATGAGGAGAGTGTCTTTCAGACCACCAAAGGTTAAAATGTTAAATGAAGATGACTGTAATGTGGTAATTATGGTACACAAAGTGAGAGACAGGAACAGACTAGAAGAGTGTGTGTGTGTGTGTGTGTGTGTGTGTGTGTGTGTGTGTGTGTGTGTGTGTGTGTGTGTGTGTGTGTGTGTGTGTGTGTCTGTGAGGAGTGTGTGTGTGTGTAAGGTGTGTGTGTGTGTGTGTGTGAGGAGTGTGTGTGTGTGTGTGTGTGTGTGTGTGTGTGTGTGTGTGTGTGTGTGTGTGAGGAGTGTGTGTGTGTGTGTGTGTGTGTGTGTGTGTGTGTGTGTGTGTGTGTGTGTGTGTGTGTGTGTGTGTGTGTGAGGAGTGTGTGTGTGTGTGTGTGGAGACAGCAGGAAGGAAGCAGGCCAGTAGAGTTTCATGTATTTTTAGATGATGACGCAAAAAGGTGTTTTAGAACAAACAGAAGGATGTTGTTCTCATTCTAGTTTATCACACTATTCACAGACTGCAACCATCTAAACCCTAGATTAGGGTTAACCCTCACCCAAACCTAACCCTCACCCTAACCTAACCCTCACCTAACCCTTACCTAACCCTCACCTTAACCTAACCCTAACCTAACCCTCACCTAACCCTTACCTAACCCTCACCCTTACCTAACCCTCACCCTAACCCTTACCTAACCCTCACCCTGACCCTTACCTAACCCTCACCCTAACCCTTACCTAACCCTCACCCTGACCCTTACCTAACCCTCACCCTGACCCTTACCTAACCCTCACCCTAATCCTTACATAGCCCTCACCCTAACCCTTACCTAACCCTCACCCTCACCTATCTAAAAGCCTCGTATGAAGACATGAGCCTTTTATCTACCATTAGTCCCTCACACACACACAAACTGATATGCAGTGATTAGTTACACACTGATAACCCAGATATACATCACAGATATAACAAATTACACTAGAGATAAACCTCCTACAGCTCACCTCTCTCTCTCTTTCTCTCTCTCTCTCTCTCACACACACACACACACACACAGTGACTCACTCATATACACATACACACAGATGGCTTATTTTCTGACTTACTATTATTATTATTACTACTAGTAGTAGTAGTATTAGTAGTAGTAATAATATTGTAATGGTAGTGGTTGTACATTTAACTGAGTACTGACGACTGAACTGAACTGGCTGGAAGTGCAAATACACCAAGAAACAAAATCACACTGAAAAACAATGACAGAATTGAACAGCGACAGAATTGAGCAGCGACAGAATTGAACAATGACAGAATTGAACAATGACAGAATTGAACAACGACAGAATTGAACAGCGACAGAATTGAACAGCGACAGAATTGAACAACGACAGAATTGAACAATGACAGAATTGAACAGCGACAGAATTTAACAGCGACAGAATTGAACAGCGACAGAATTGAACAGTGACAGAATTGAACAGTGACAGAATTGAAAAACATTCAATGTATTCAACACTGAACACTAAATATACAGCACATTATCAATATATACAGAATTTTAAAATATAAACATTTGAGCAGCATATCAAAACCACAGCAGTGATCTTACTGTGAAATGCTGTACAAGTTCTGTAATCAGAAGATGAGAAGATCAGAGGATCAGAAGATCCAGCCTCAATATGGCTGAGCTTTATCTCAGCAGAACAAAACCACACCAGAGTGATGTGAGTGATGGTCAGATCAGACATCTGAGTGACTGTCAGAATAGATCAGACATCTGAGTGACAGTCAGAACAAATCAGACATCTGAGTGACAGTCAGAACAAATCAGACATCTGAATGATGGTCAGGAGAAATCAGACGTCTGAGTGATGGTCAGAGCGTTAGGGGTTAGGGGTTAGGGGTAGGGATAGAGTTAGGGTCAGGGTTAGGTCGTTGACCTGACTGATTACATTTTCTGGACATTGCTGAATAATTTAGATCAAACTAATGATGATTTCACATCTCCTCCACTTCTGTAATGGCTGCAGTTCAGAATCAGCTAATGGCAAAAAACTAATTCTTTGTCATTAACACCCCACAACACTTCATACATATTTTGACATTTGAATTCTGCGGATGAGCCACTAATTATCGCTCTACAGACCCTTTCAAGGTCTGTCAACAAAGATGACTCTGAAGATGCATGAGGGTTTTGGAGCGATTTGTACCATAGCTGTACAATCCCAGCTGAATTAATAAATAATCACTATGATAATATATAAATATATTCTATGAATGTGTATTAAGCATTATTCTGCTTTTATATTTACATGGAGAGGTTGCATATATGCATATTAGATACAATGAGGTCCTTCAAAATAAAAGTACGACCTTATAAAATTGTCTTTTTAAAATATTTTTTATCTAACCATAACCAATAATGGCAACCTCTAAGTACCTATGTGAACCAATTTAATCTTGTTACAAAGGCCAGTCTGTACCATGAGTTCTCTGATGTTTTTAGTTATTCATCAGGCACATTAGTGAAGATTACAGCTAGAGCTAGTAGCCTCTAAACTGGGTACAGTCAGTACTCTCATCCCTACCTTTATCCTTCGGCTAAAAATGCACTTTAGTTTTTAGTACACTGACAGTCGATGTTCACCTAGCATTATAGATTCTTAGAGTTTGCATATTAGCAACACAATTAGTATCTAACTGCTAGCATTAGCTACATACAGCCTATATGCTTGCATTTCTAGATGCATGGATAATTTTCAGAATAATAGGATCACAGTCAATATTCACTTAGCTCAAAGGTAACTAGTTACCCTTAGCACATTACCATCTATTACTAGCATATACTGGCTATAAGCCGGTGTTTACAGATTTATTATATTGGACTGTTACTCATTGGTATTTAGCTGTTTAGTGTAGTTTAACGCAACAGCTCTGCTGCACAATCCACCTTTTGTGATGTGTACTGTCACATTTAGCTCCGCCCCAACTGTCAATCCTAGGTTTTGTTTTGCCCTCCTGTCTGTCATTTCCTTGTTTTGGTTTTTCAATGTGATTTCAGTCTGCCACGCCCGTCATTCGTATCTCCGCCCTTGGTTATTGTGTTCAGCTGTGTTTAGTTGCTCGTTTAGTCTGTGGATTTAATCCATGTGTTTGCTCGTTTAGTCTGTGGATTTAATCCATGTGTTTGCTCGTTTAGTCTGTGGATTTAATCCATGTGTTTGCTCTTTTCGGTTGTTGGTTATTGTTCTTGTGCTTTGTGTGTCTGCTACTCTATCCGTGCTCACATTACAATCTATGTAGATTCTGCCATGCTTAATGTTTTCTGTACTCCTAGTCACTGTTGCCAACTCCTCAGTAAGGAAAGTCGCTATTGGTTGTCCTAAAAGTCGCTAGAAGTCGCTAAATGATGTCATGCTAAATTTGTAAACCTAATTGGTCCCATCGAGAAATCTACTTAAATTTATGTCCAATCAAAATTCACAGTTGTCCCTCCCCTTCTAACACTAAATGATTATTCGCCAATTATACAACAGTTAGTTCACAATCCGACTGGTTAAGAAGTGTTCTAACCCTGCAGATATGTGTGATAACAGCACGGTATTCTCATTCTCTGTATCACTCAAGTAACGGCATGTACATATATTCACGATAACACACTCCCTCTCGTGTTCTATTGCTCAATTAGCTGTCAATCAAAAAGTTAGGCTGCCATCAATATTGAATAAACCAGGGGTCACCCACGTCATGAGTCGCCCGGGGGCTTGTTTTAAAAATAGCTCACTATAGCGCCATGCACCAAAGCGCTGCATCGTTTATGTTTTTGTGTTTTTGCTACTATTATAGATGGTTGCTAGCGGTCTTCCCGCTTAGCAATTGACACTCACAAACGCAACTTTCGTTCGCCAACCCCCCCCGCACGCTCAACAACTTTCGTTCGACGTCTGTAGGTGTCTGTAGGTCTCTGCTATTTTGTAGGTGTCTGTAGGTCTCAGCTGTTCTGTATGTGTCTGTAGGTCTCTGCTGTTCTGTAGGTGTCTGTAGGTATATACTGTTCTGTAGGTGTCTGTAGGTCTCTGCTGTTCTGTAGGTGTCTAAGTCTCTACTGTTCTGTAGGTCTACTATTCTGTAGGTATCTGTAGGTCTCTGCTGTTCTGTAGGTGTCTGTAGGTCTCTGCTGTTCTGTAGGTATCTGTAGGTCTCTACTATTCTGTAGGTGTCTGTAGGTCTCTGCTGTTCTGTAGGTGTCTGTTGGTCTCTACTATTCTGTAGGTGTCTGTAGATCTCTACTATACTGTAGGTGTCTGTAGGTCTTTGCTGTTCTGTAGGTGTCTGTAGATCTCTACTATACTGTAATTGTCTGTAGGTCTCTGTTGTTCTGTAGGTGTCTGTAGATCTCTACTATACTGTAGGTGTCTGTAGGTCTCTGCTGTTCTGTAGGTGTCTGTAGGTCTCTACTATTCTGTAGATGTCTGTAGATCTCTACTATACTGTAGGTGTCTGTAGGTCTCTGCTGTTCTGTAGGTGTCTGTAGGTCTCTACTGTTCTGTAAGTGTCTGTAGGTCTCTGCTGTTCTGTAGATGTCTGTAGGTCTCTGCTGTTCTGTAGGTGTCTGAAGGTGTCTACTGTTCTGTAGGTGTCTGTAGGTCTCTGCTCTTCTGTAGGTGTCCTTAGCTCTCTGCTGTTCTGTAGGTGTCTGTAGGTCTCTGCTGTTCTGTAGATGTCTGTAGGTCTCTGCTGTTCTGTAGATGTCTGTAGGTCTCTACTATTCTGTAGGTGTCTGTAGGTCTCTGCTGTTCTGTAGGTGTCTGAAGGTGTCTACTGTTCTGTAAGTGTCTGTAGGTCTCTGCTGTTCTGTAGGTGTCTGTAGGTCTCTGCTGTTCTGTAGGTCTCTACTATACTGTAGGTGTCTGTAGGTCTCTACTATACTGTAGGTGTCTGTAGGTCTCTACTATACTGTAGGTGTCTGTAGGTCTCTGCTGTTCTGTAAGTGTCTGTAGGTCTCTGCTGTTCTGTAAGTGTCTGTAGGTCTCTACTATTCTGTAGGTGTTTGTAGGTCTCTACTGTTCTGTAGGTGTCTGTAGGTCTCTGCTGTTCTGTAGGTGTCTGTAGGTCTCTACTATTCTGTAGGTGTCTGTAGATCTCTACTATACTGTAAGTGTCTGTAAGTCTCTGCTTTTCTGTAGGTGTCTGTAGGTATCTACTGTTCTGTAGGTGTCTGTAGGTCTCTGCTGTTCTGTATGTGTCTGTAAGTCTCTACTGTTCTGTAGGTCTCTACTATTCTGTAGGTATCTGTAGGTCTCTGCTGTTCTGTAGGTGTCTGTAGGTCTCTGCTGTTCTGTAGGTATCTGTAGGTCTCTGCTATTCTGTAGGTGTCTGTAGGTCTCTGCTGTTCTGTAGGTGTCTGAAGGTGTCTACTGTTCTGTAGGTGTCTGTAGGTCTCTACTGTTCTGTAGGTCTCTACTATTCTGTAGGTATCTGTAGGTCTCTGCTATTTTGTAGGTGTCTGTAGGTCTCTGCTCTTCTGTAGGTGTCCTTAGCTCTGCTGTTCTGTAGGTGTCTGTAGGTCTCTGCTGTTCTGTAGATGTCTGTAGGTCTCTGCTGTTCTGTAGGTGTCTGTAGGTCTTTACTATTCTGTAGGTGTCTGTAGGTCTCTACTATTCTGTAGGTGTCTGTAGGTCTCTACTATTCTGTAGGTGTCTGTAGGTCTCTGCTGTTCTGTAGGTGTCTGTAGGTCTCTGCTGTTCTGTATGTGTCTGTAAGTCTCTACTGTTCTGTAGGTCTCTACTATTCTGTAGGTATCTGTAGGTCTCTGCTGTTCTGTAGGTGTCTGTAGGTCTCTGCTGTTCTGTAGGTATCTGTAGGTCTCTACTATTCTGTAGGTGTCTGTAGGTCTCTGCTGTTCTGTAGGTGTCTGAAGGTGTCTACTGTTCTGTAGGTGTCTGTAGGTCTCTACTGTTCTGTAGGTCTCTACTATTCTGTAGGTATCTGTAGGTCTCTGCTATTTTGTAGGTGTCTGTAGGTCTCTGCTCTTCTGTAGGTGTCCTTAGCTCTGCTGTTCTGTAGGTGTCTGTAGGTCTCTGCTGTTCTGTAGATGTCTGTAGGTCTCTGCTGTTCTGTAGGTGTCTGTAGGTCTTTACTATTCTGTAGGTGTCTGTAGGTCTTTACTATTCTGTAGGTGTCTGTAGGTCTCTACTATTCTGTAGGTGTCTGTAGGTCTCTGCTGTTCTGTAGGTGTCTGGGAGATTTTTTCCTGATCATTAAAGAAACAAAATAGCAGTTTTTCGGTGCATAAATGAACACTTTATTTTCTATAATGTGCAGTTCACATGACATGAAGAATCAAATTGCTTTGTAGTCCTCAAATGAAAAATTTATGCTCCATGGGGGAGATGCTCACAGTGGAGGCAGCCATGTTTAAAAAAGATTTAGTAGAGAATGTCTGAAATATGAAGGCCACTAGTTGTCAATATAATGCAGAAACCTATGCTGAATTCTGTTGTTTTTCTTCCTACCTCGACCCCTAACCCTAACCTAATTAATTATTTCTTCTCCACCTTCTGACACTCAGTTTTCCAGTTGTATCTCAGCTTGCTTCACTGACATTACTTCATAAACGGCAGCCCACCATTTTAAGCTCAAAACTACCAAACCGTTCTGCCACATCTTGATCTTACAGTTTATTTCCAGAACTCTTTGGGTTAGGGTTTAGGATTAGAACTCTCTGGGTTAGGGTTTAGGGTTAGAACTCTCTGGGTTAGGGTTTAGGGTTAGAACTCTCTGGGTTAGGGGTTTGGGTTAGAACTCTCTGGTATCTTTGTCACCTCACAGCTAAAGCATAACATTGGACAACAATTTGTCTTTCTCAAGTCATGAGACATTTAGAACTGGTCGAAATGTTTCAGACCCAGTCTTATCTAATCCCAGGAATAAGCCATTAATGTCAAGTAAAGACACCCGTGTGTTTATACACTCCCTTGTCATAGGCTTGACTACTGCAACTCGATACTTCTTGGTCTTTCTCTACAATCCATCAGAGCTCTATGATCTAGAATGCAACAGCATGACTAGTTTTTAATCTTATGAAATTTACACATCACTCCACTGTTGCTCCATGATGATAATGATCAAAGCTTGTTCCATACCTCAAGTAGGTCTCAGCTGGGAATACCATGCTTCAAGTCTCATGTAAATTTGCATCGAAACTCCCAGATGGTGAAACTAAATCCCACTGACTGTCTGGACAGTCCCTTTCAGTTTTGAAACGCAGGCTGAAGACTCATCCATTTAGACAACCATTGATCCTGCACCAATGTTAAGTATCTGAAACACCTAACGCACGTGGAGGACCCTAACACACGTGGAGAACCATGAACCATCCGGAGAACCCTAACCCATGTGGAGAACCCAAAACTAAACCCTAACACATTTGTAGGCTTCTCATTGCTTTCTTCCCAATGAGTTGACTAATGTCTCTGTAGCTTTGAGACAAGCCAGTAATTAACTTCGTTCATTTTTATCTGATTACTCACACTGGATCACAGGCAGCACACACACAGAACAGAGTGATTACAGTGATAGTGTCACAGAACACTGAATATTTATACACACTGTCACACCATCACAGCACTGCTTAAGGTTTACACAGCAGACAAAGTGCTATCTGTTTACACAGCAGATGAAACACTGTTTGTTTACATAGCAGCTGAAACGCTTTCTGTTTACACAGAAGATTAAATGATGTTTGTTTACACAGCAAATGAAATACTGTCTGTTTACACTGCAGATTAAATGCTGTCTGTTTACACATTAAATGCTCATCTGTAAATTCACACACTGAGATCCTGTAATTCACTCCGAAACCTGGAGCAGCTGCACTGTGTACAATAGCAGCTCAGTTAACAGTTAACTTTAAATGCAAAGCAAAGTTCAAAGATGTTTGTCTTAGTCATTAATTGTGAATTAATGTCATTATTTGTCTTAATATCAGTGTCTTAATGACATTAAAAGTTTCTTAATGTCAGTCTTAATGTCATTAATTATGTCTTAATGTCATTATGTCCTAATGTCATTAGTTGTGTCTTAATGTCATTAATTTTGTCGTAATGTTATCATTGGTTGTGTCTTAATGTCATTAATTATGTCTTCATGTCATTGTCTTTGATGTAGGGCGTATAAGCTTTCAGTTTCACTACTGTAACATAATTGACGCTTTAAAAATAAATAAACATCTATTTTGCTTGTTTACTAGTAAATGCCGGAAACAGCCAGTGCCTTTACCCATAAGTGCAGCGAGCTAACTAACTCAATACCACAAATGTAATGTTAGCGGTGATATATTCCATTACAAATTTTGTGCGTTATGCAAATTAATTTTATTTTTGCCATAGCACCAACCCCTACCATAAAGATAGACAGAGGGAAACAGAAAGAGTGACACCACAAGAGAATAAAACCTGAAAACGTACCTTGAACAAGCACATGTCCAGCTGATACCAGCAGCTGCTGGGCAGGGTCTCCAGTCTGAGGGGCGAACTGCAGCATGGTAGCGCCCGGCTGGGGTGCAGTGGCACTGGGCAGAGTCAGAGCCCCCCGCAGGCCCTCTGCTCCAGAAGGGCCCATCTGCACGGCTCCACCCTGAGATATAGCAACTACAGAGATGTGGAGAGAGAAGAGATTTGGGCATCTATCAGCTTTAATCTTCTTTTCTTATCTACTGTAGAAATGAACATGTAATTATACTGTATTACATATACACACATGTAAATATACTGTTTTACATATACACATGTGTACATATACTGTATTACATATACACACGTGCACATACTGTATTACATATACACTTGTGAAAATATACTGTATTACATATACACACATGTACATATACACATGTGTACATATACTGTATTACATATACACATGTGTAAATATACTGTATTACATATACACACATATAAATATACTGTTTTACATATACACATGTGTACATATACACATACATACTGTATTGCCCTGAGGTGGTCTGGTAGATGGATGATGGGACAGTCACCGTGGAAACACTGGAAGAAGAAAGTGCCTCATCTTCAAGATTGTCTTCTTCCTCAATCTTTGGCACAGCAGGAGTGTCGGATGAAAGCTCATTCAGGATCTTTCTGCACAAACAAAAAAAGTCTGTGTGTGTCTATGTGTGTGTTACATGATGTGTGTGTTACATCGTCCTATAGGGTTTTCAGCTATGAAATACCTTTGTGTAATTTAGTGTCATTTGAAAGGTTATGGTCATGTCACCTGTATGAAGGTCGTCTAGAGAGAAGTTCTCTCCTCTTCTGAGTGTCTGA
>NC_135229.1:260000-302500 GCF_052324685.1 Brachyhypopomus gauderio | reverse complement strand
CTCACCCTTACTCACCCTCACTCACCCTTATTCACCCTCACTCACCCTTATTCACCATTACTCACCCTTATTCACCCTCACTCACCCTTATTCACCCTCACTCACCCTTACTCACCCTCATTCACCCTCACTCACCCTTATTCACCATTACTCACCCTCACTCACCCTTATTCACCTTTACTCACCCTCACTCACCCTTATTCACCCTCACTCACCATTACTCACCCTCACTCACCCTTATTCACCATTACTCATCCTCACTCACCCTTACTCACCATTACTCACCCTCACTCACCCTTATTCACCATTACTCACCCTCACTCACCCTTACTCACCCTCACTTACCTTTATTCACCATTACTCACCCTCACTCACCCTTACTCACCTTTATTCACCATTACTCACCCTCACTCACCTTTATTCACCATTACTCACCCTCACTCACCCTTACTTACCCTCACTCACCCTTATTCACCATTACTCACCCTCACTCACCCTTATTCACCATTACTCACCCTTACTCATCCTCACTCAGCCTTACTCACCCTTATTCACCTGGTTTGATAACCTGCTCTGTTGACCTGGTCTGATAATCTGGTCTGATAATCTAAAACCTTCTGCATTCTACACCAACTATGCAGCAAGTTGGAGATATTGGGTCGTGTGAATTTGCACATCATAATGTCACTGTTCATGACAAAAAGTAGGCTACCTTTACAAAGACCGACAAATTAAATCCACCATCTAATCAAGTCCCAGTGTGTTAATAACCCACATGTTCAGTGGGTCGGAGAGTGGAAATTTACCTGCAGAGAGTTTCTTCCTTTCTCAGACACCCGCGCGTTTAACAGCTATACCTGCATATACCGCGACACTCAAACTAAAACGTGTGTCATTAAAATGTAGTTTCATCTGCTCGTTGTGTTCTACGTGTTTTGTACACGAGCTACATCAGTGATTTGTGTCACCTTACTGAGCTCAGAGCTGTATGAACACTGGGCTTTGGACTTACAAATAACAATTTCGAGTAGTTTTCTACAGGTGAACAAACTCAACTTCTCTTGGTAAAATAAATCGCATGATCCGAAACTTACATTACTGTGTATTATAATTAGTATTCAACTGTTTCAATTCAAGGCCTATCGTGTGAATTTGAGTTTAAAATTATGTGGGGTTTGGCGATACAACCTCGATTAATAATCCAGTGGATTTGTAAAGCAGTGTTTCTCTGACACCTGCTGGTGTTTCTAGTTTAATGATTCATATCCGAGATGATCGACCGCGACGTTAAAGCGCTTCGCGTTATTGCGCACGTCCACCTGCGTCTCCACGCGCTTTAATATCCGCCTCGCTGCTTAGATTAATGGAGTTATTTACCCAGAATTAGACCAGACTAACTCAATGTTCTCTTGTTGTTTAGCCAGATCCGAGTCCGATAACGAGTATATGTTGTTTTGGTGGCCAGTCACTTATTGAGCATTTACACTGTGGTCATTTTACCGCTTTCTACCGTCAGGAAACGGCAGCTCGAAGTTCGCTCCAGTCAGGTTCGCCCAGCTGCTGTTCGGCATGCCAGCAATAACTTACCGAAGTTTTACGTAGAGAGACTCGTCACCGGTGGCGCGTGCAGTGGCGGCCCGACTCACGTCGTTCACACGTCAGCGGTGCCGACGCGGATCACCAACGTTGCGCGTGCGGGCGGAGCACGCGATAGGGCGCGTGCGGGCGGAGCTGTTTTAAACGCGTTTTACCGCCCGCGTGCAGACGGGAGAACCACGCCGGACTAAGTGTACAGCAGATATCAATAGTGCAGAGATCTAAACGTACAGACGCTGTGAATCATGTACCTGCTCTATACAAACACAGCCTACAACTTTATCTCAGTACAACCGGTTTCTTAAATTCACTGGTTAAAATACGAGTGTTCAACTCTTATAGTTAAGGAGCAGCGAGCGTCTGTGTGTTTCAATATGTCAATCAAGAGCGCCCCCTGGCGATTGAAATAGTCCTTGATCAGCATTTCAACGTATCATGTTGAAATTTAGGTTTTGTCTTAATTGATAAAATTAAAACACCAAACATTTCATTTTAAACACACGTGCAAGAAAGCCAGTGAGGTGAATGATACACAAGTTAATATGGCATAACCTGCTTTAAGGAACTGAGAGCATCTGTCAAACTTATTGCCATTAATTCATCGATTCTTTCCATTTTTTATGTTTTGTAGGAACATCATACAGTTTACATTTTGTTTAATATCACAAATGTTTCTTGTGATATTGTTGCCCCATTGATGTTTCTTATAACTGTTGAGCCTCTGCTCTGTGTGGTTGATGATGATAAGCGTCTTCGTGTCAGGTCTGACTCCAGTGCGTTTCCTCCGGCCGCCGCTAGGAGGAGCCCAGTGGGTTCTAGGCGGACTCCTCACAATCAGCAGTGATCTGCTGCAGCTGTTTCCCTCCCTACTTTAGGGAGAGAGCTGTAGCAGGTCACTGCAGAATTGTTTGGTTTTCATGTCACTCATTGCCAGTCATTTTTCTCTGTTTCTCCAGTCGTGTTTGGTGTTTTGCCATCATTCTGCTTCTGCTTCTTTGCTATTCGAGTTCTTACCTCCTGCGCTGGTCTCTAGCCGTTCTCAAGTTTAACTCTCACTCTCGGGTTCAAATGCTCCCTCAGTGTGCATGTCGGTGTGTTTTGGTAATTGGAGTCAGATGGGCCGTATGGGGTAACTGAACCCTCACTACTTTTACTTATAGTATTTGCAAAGCTGTAGTAATTTAACTGTTGGTGCTTCACACCATATGCAATGATGCAGCCTTCCACCACATAACTGTGTGGGTTTTTTATTTTTTATATTTTTTTAATTATTTTTTTATCCACACCACTGTAACATTTTAATAGGTAAAATGTTTTGTATACCAAACCATGTTTGCATGTCATCTGGAATTTCTCAACCTGCGTGTCAAATTTTTACTCACTTCTAGGATGCAAAGGTCATGCACACTTTGGGTTTTGTGGCTATACTAAACGCACTGAAGTTAACTAATCCCAATACACTCTACATTTAACTAAACGCACTGAAGTTAACTAATCCCAATGCACTCTACATTTAACTAAACGCACTGAAGTTAACTAATCCCAATACACTCTACATTTAACTAAACGCACTGAAGTTAACTAATCCCAATACACTCTACATTTAACTAAACGCACTGAAGTTAACTAATCCCAATACACTCTACATTTAACTAAACGCACTGAAGTTAACTAATCCCAATACACTCTACATTTAACTAAACGCACTGAAGTTAACTAATCCCAATACACTCTACATTTAACTAAACGCACTGAAGTTAACTAATCCCAATACACTCTACATTTAACTAAACGCACTGAAGTTAACTAATCCCAATACACTCTACATTTAACTAAACTCACTGAAGTTAACTAATCCCAATACACTCTACGTTTAACTAAACGCACTGAAGTTAACTAATCCCAATACACTCTACGTTTAACTAAACGCACTGAAGTTAACTAATCCCAATACACTCTACGTTTAACTAAACGCACTGAAGTTAACTAATCCCAATACACTCTACGTTTAACTAAACGCACTGAAGTTAACTAATCCCAATACACTCTACGTTTAACTAAACGCACTGAAGTTAACTAATCCCAATACACTCTACATTTAACTAAACGCACTGAAGTTAACTAATCCCAATACACTCTACATTTAACTAAACGCACTGAAGTTAACTAATCCCAATACACTCTACATTTAACTAAACGCACTGAAGTTAACTAATCCCAATACACTCTACATTTAACTAAACGCACTGAAGTTAACTAAACCCAATACACTCTACATTTAACTGAAGATAACTAAACCCAATACACTCTACATTTAACTGAACACACTGAAATGAACTAAATCCAATAAACTCAACCTACAAAGCTGAAAACTCTTCATGCTAACTGAGGTAGACACACTTGGATATGAGCCACAGATCTTTTAGGGCACATGAGGCAGACTACCACACTTAACACCTCCCTTAATGCCAAAGATGTTCACTGCTGTGCAACACATGCTACGTGGCATAGAGTGGTGAGACGAATGGGTGGCTGTCTTCAGCTTTATTTATACACTAATGCTGACCACATTCCTAAGCTGAAATGTAATCTCTGCCTCGTTGCCTCTGTGTCTCTGTGCCACCCTGCCACTCTTCAGAAGGAACCAGATTCATCTCCTCTCCCTTCTGAGTGTGAACGCTGCTGCTGGGTGTTTCTTGTGTAAGTTGTGTTTGCCCCTTTTGTGATTCACCTACTATTCAAGTTCTGATAAAAAAGCATCTATATTCATCTAACATTCTACTAAACAATGACTATAATTATTGTTTTAAATGTATTTTAGAGCTCAGTACTACTACAGTTAAAAAAGAAGCATTCTCTCTTGTGCATAGCTGCTAATTGTCTTGTTTTGGTGTGCGTGCAGTGAAATCTTTCAGTAAGTCATTTTGTTCCAAGGGGATGTCAGGTGTGGTGGACACCGCGGGGGGCAGTGGGAATTACGCGTTCTTCGGCTATGTGGAGTGTGGACCCTGCACAGGGCAGAAGCAGAAAGCCGTGAAGTCCTGCCTGGTGTGTCTGGACTCCTACTGTCCTGCACACTTCCAGCTGCACGAGGAGCTGCACTGCGGGAAGAGGCACAAGGTGATGAATGCCACTGGATTCCTGGAGGACAAGATCTGTCCTCAGCATGAGAAGCTGCTGGAGGTTTTCTGCTGCACAGACCAGCAGTGCATCTGCCTGATGTGCACCATGGAGGATCACCGGGGCCATTCCATCGTCTCCGCCGCAGCAGAGAGAACGGAGAAGCAGGTCTGACATCACCCTTATGCAATACATTTGAGTGCTGTGCGTTTGAGTGCTGTGAATTTGAGTTTTGCACATATGAGTGCTGTACATTTAAGTGCTGTGCATTTGAGTGTTATAATTGCAATCACTTTATTTAACTGTGGACATCATATATGTGCTTTTAACTGTACATTTCAGGATTCAGCTTCTGAAAGCTTTTTGTCAGTGTTAAAATCTCAACTCTATTATTTTACAGCCCCATCAGTCCATACATAGTACATACAGTAGTTAAGGTCAAATGGTTATGTTAGTATCATTAAAGTAATTAATGTTGCAATATCCGATATATAATTAAATAGAATACCAATACCATTTTCTTGAACCCTACAGAATGGTCTGATCATTCTCTATAACCCTGCAGAATGGTCTAATCTTTCTCTATAACTCTGCACAATGGTCTTTTCTAGAAGGCTTCTAGAGGTCCAACCGCAGTCTAGACAAAAATAAGAAACATTTATCAATATCTAGCTAACATCTTTCACTACGAATTCTATTCTAGTAGTATTGTTAGGAGTGCAAAAAGATATGTCATATGCAGTATTATCATTTACTCCAAATACCTCTATTAACATCATAGATTTAATGGTATAGTGACTCATCCTTTCTAGTACATTAATTCTTTCTATATAGGTCAAAGGTCAAAAGGTCAACATTTTGTTTTGTTTATTGCCTATTTTTATCATCATATAACTATAAACATGTCAGTGCCTTTATAAAGAAGCATTTCACTTGAAAGTTAATGCTATCACGTGGTGTTCCACACACTCCTTTACACATTATGCCTTTGAGCTGGTTCTGTCATATGTTGTAATGACTTTGCGCTATTTCTGTAGCACAGCTTGTGTGTAACATTCGCAGTGCTCAGCTGAGTGCACTAACCCTAACAAACCCCAAAACCTAACCCTCACCCTGCCTCAAACCCCAAAACCTAACCCTCACTCTGACTCAAACCCCAAAACCTAACCCTCACCCTGACTCAAACCCCAAAACCTAACCCTCACTCTGACTCAAACCCCAAAACCTAACCCTCACCCTGACTCAAACCCCAAAACCTAACCCTCACCCTGACTCAAACCCCAAAACCTAACCCTCACTCTGACTCAAACCCCAAAACCTAACCCTCTCCCTAACTCAAACCCCAAAACCTAACCCTCACCCTAACTCAAACCCCAAAACCTAACCCTCACCCTGACTCAAACCCCAAAACCTAACCCTCACCCAAACCCTCACCCAAACCCTCAAAACCTAACCCTCTCCCTAACTCAAACCCCAAAACCTAACCCTCTCCCTACCCCACAGAGCCAGATGGGGGGGCCAAAGATGAAATCACAGCAGCGTATCATGGAGAGAGAGAAAGAGCTTAATGACCTGCGTAGAGTTGTGGACATTCACAAGGTCAGCAGTGCCGCTCACTGGCTAATGAGTCTCTGAGCCTCTCCCTCTCACCAGCATGTAGTATATGTTCTGGCTCCTCATTGGTTAATGAGTCTCTGAACCTCTGAGGTTTGTCCCTCCCTCTCACCTGTGTGTCTCCCACAGCGCTCTGCTCAGACTGCCCTGAACGACAGTGAGAAGGTCTTCGGGGAGATGATCTCCTCCATCCAGAGCAGACGCGCGGAGGTGCAGGATGTGATCCAAGCTCAAGAGAAGGTGGCCGTGAGCCGGGCCGAGTGCTTCCTGAAGCAGCTGGAGGAGGAGGTTGCCGAGTTACGGAGGAGAGACGAGGAGCTTCGCCAGCTGTCGCTGACGGAGGACCACATCCACTTCCTGCAGGTAGTATCACCACGGCAACCAGACATGCACAACAATGCCTTATTTTACATGCTCGAGTTGGACCAATGTGTAATGTAATATAGTGGCGATACTGTGGCCAAAGACATTTCAGGCAGTTTTCAGACATTTATGTCCTATAAATCCAGAAAAAAAACTGTGCCTTCCAGAACAGGTCCAGAGTGGGGCAGACGTGAACAGAACTATTTAACACACACATGATCAGCAGTCAAATGAAGTAAAAAAATAAACAGGGTTGGGAGGAAACGCTCAATAAAAGAAAGGGTTAGGGCTGGGGTTTACACTGACAACTACAGCTGTAATATTTAACATTTACACTGACAACTACAGCTGTAATATTTAACATTTACACTGACAACTACAGCTCGAATATTTAACATTTACACTGACAACTACAGCTCGAATATTTAATATTTACACTGACAACTGTGACAGGCAGGGAGTGCGAAATAAATAAATTTAACATTTACACTGACAACTACAGCTCAAATATTTAATATTTACACTAACAACTACAGCTGTAATACTTAATATTTACACTGACAACTACAGCTGTAATATTTAACATTTACACTGATAACTACAGCTCGAATATTTAATATTTAGACTGACAACTACAGCTCTATTTAACATTTAAACTGACAACTACAGCTAGAATATTTAATATTTACACTAACAACTACAGCTGTAATACTTAATATTTACACTGACAACTACAGCTGTAATAATTAACATTTACACTGATAACTACAGCTCGAATATTTAATATTTAGACTGACAACTACAGCTCTATTTAACATTTACACTGACAACTACAGCTGTAATATATTTATTATTTACACTGTCAACTACAGCTCTAATATTTAATGTTTTTTATAGCGTTATGTGTTTCTTGCGGCTCCACCTGGATCTTCAGACTTGCCCAACATCACTATCAGTTCTGTCTCCTCATTTGAAGATATAAACAAATCTCTCAATGACTTGAAAAAGCAATTGGAAGAGTCCTGTAAACAGAACATGGAGAAGATAACATACAAAGGTAAAAAAAAATTATTAAATGTATTAATTTAACATTTTAAAGCAGGGGTTTCCAAACATTTTGCAGTGAGGGCCAGATTTGGTGAACGTGTCCCCACACAAGTTAACCCTAAACCAGGGGTACTCAACTGGCGGACCGCGGTCCGGATCCGGACCCAATCTCATTCCTGATTAACTGGATACGGACCAAAACAAAACCGTAGCATTTATTTCAGGGCTATTGAAAAAACACTCCGTCACGAGTGTTACGTTTGCCACCCCCGCTCAACAACTTACGTTCGCCAACCCGCTCAACAACAAGCCTGCCTGGTTGATGCTTCGCGAGCGGCGCGAGGGTCCGCGCGGCGAAAATGACGTAATCGCTGTGGCTCCGCGTGTGCGTGAGTGCCTCGCGCGCTGTCGGTTCGAGAGGTCGTGCACCTCTCGAATTTTGTAACTTCGCGCCGCGCTTCAGCGCAATGAACAAAGTCACGTTTTCAGGGTTCATACACCTTTATAAGGTGGAATTAAAGCACTTGTACGTCACTTTCAAGGTCCATTTCAATATTTCCCAGCATGTTAAACATAATTAAGTTAAATATTTATACATATACTCGAAATAATTCGCTTTTTATCACATTATTTAATGGTTGTTTATTTAAAAAACGCCCAATCTTCACGTTCTCTCATGTTTCGTCCTGGAATTACAAGAGGCTCGTATTTGTTAACCTAATACAAGAGAACTATTCAGTCAGACAGATATTTGTTGTGAAACCAAGTAGTTACAATTTCAAGCATTTTAAAGTACTTTAACCTAAATTCCAGCACTTTTCAAACCTGAAACATATAGCAACATTAAAATTGGTCAGGTAAATGTTCATTCCCCTGTTTTGAGGGGTGTTTCTACCACATATCGTTTCGGAGAACACTGCAGTGACCCTCGCGAAAGTATAAACGCCCCCCCCCCGCTCAACAACTTACGTTGAGTACGCCTGCCCTAAACATTCGAGGGTAGCGGGCTGGTATAGTACACGCTGCCATCTTCTGGTGAAATATAAAATAACTTTTTTGGAGTCTACTGCCATCTTCTGGTGAAATATAAAATGCTGTGGTAAACAGAGGCTGCGGTCCTGTGAAAATTTGAACGTGGGCGCATTTGGACTGTGGGCCGCACTTTGACACCCCTGCTATAAAGACTTTACTAAGAGAAATATACAATCCTTCATGAACCATGGCTGATGAATAAGTTTTTAATGTTTATATATTCCTGTTATTTCCATAGTGAAGCAAATTCAGATCCTCACACCAATGACAAGGGAGGAGGTCCTGCAGTGTATGTGTTAATAGACAAATACACACACAAATACACACATACGCATACACACACACTCACATACATACACGTGCACATAGACACACGTGCACATACATGCACGCACACACACTGATCCACACTCGCACTACTAGATACAAGAGGAAGAGGAGTCACGGAGGAGGGGGCTATTACACACGCACACACACACACACACACACACACACACACACACACGCACACAGTAAATATACAGTATTTCTACATTTGGTAAAACAAATCATGTTCTGATGTATTATTTTATGCTTGATTTCACTCATTAAATAAATAAATTAAATGTGATTTCCGTAATTAAATAAAATTATTCATTTTTCTCTGCCAGACTACTGTGACCTAACATTGGACCCCAACACAGCATACAGACGCCTCGCTCTCTCCGAAGGCAACAAGATGGTGATGAACCACGATCGGGACCTCCCGTACCCAGAACACCCAGAGCGCTTTGACTGGCCGCAGGTGCTGTGCAGGGAGACTGTGTGTGGCCGCTGCTACTGGGAGGTTGAGTGGGGGGGCGTGAACGGCGTGAACGTGGCCGTGACCTATAAAGGCATTCGCAGGAAAGGGGGACACAACGAGTGCTGGTTCGGCTGCAGCGAGCAATCCTGGAGACTCTACTGCTCACCTTTCCGCTATGCCTTCAGACACCACAGCAGGGAGACCTACATCCCCAAACCTGACAACTCCACCAGAGTGGGCATGTTCGTGGATTACGATGCAGGATCTCTCTCCTTCTACAGCATCACTGATAAAATGAAGCTTCTCTACAAAGTGCAGACTGGATTCACCGAGCCGCTCTATCCCGGCTTCACTGTGTGGCCAGGATCCAAAATGACCCTCTGTCCTCCTGCAAAGCTTCCATAGACTAACTGTTTAGTGCTGAAATTAATTAATTATTCTGAGATTTTGTCCCTAGAAGTTAAGGTTTGCTCATTGATTCATAACCCTAGCTCTAATCTTCAAGATACATAATATCCCTAATCCTGTGATCTAAAAGATCCATAGCTCTAACCCTAACCTACAAAATGCATAATCCTAACTGCAATCTACAAGATCCATAACGCTAACCCTAATATAAAATATCTTTAACCCAGCCCTTGAGATCCACAGTTTGATTTGATTCCTAAGGCATCTGACCCTTGCTGGCCACATTGAGTACTGCAGACTCCTGCTGGCCACATTGAGTACTGCAGACTCCTGCTGGCCACACTGAGTACTGCAGACTCCTGCTGGCCACACTGAGTACTGTAGACTCCTGCTGGCCACACTGAGTACTGCAGACTCCTGCTGGCCACACTGAGTACTGCAGACTCCTGCTGGCCACACTGAGTACTGCAGACTCCTGCTGGCCACATTGAGTACTGCAGACTCCTGCTGGCCACATTGAGTACACACACATTGAGTATTGCTTACTACACTGAGTGTTAGGATAAATTAAAAATGTGAACTGGGCTGAGAAACTGCAAAATGCTCACACTTAGGTGAAATATAGACATGTGAAGATCTCCTAATATAAAGATCCAATGAAATTATAATGGGAATGGAATCATATCTGATTCTGTTCATAATGGAGAGGGCTGAGTGCATCAGTTAATTTATCTCACATTGTAATAGATTAAACATGCAACAGAGCTTGTGAACATTCTTCACATTTCAGGGTGATGGTCAACTTCAGTGTTAGTGTTAGAGTCAAATAATCAAAGCACTGTGGTAACTGAATGTTTTTCTGCAATGACTTAAAGACTGTCTAAGATAGTCTAAGATAGTATTACAATAATGAAAAGAGTTTGTCTACTTATTTATGAGTTTTACAATGGCAGGAGAGGAAACGTGATGTCAGATCAGACTGTTACGACTGCAGAAAACACAAAGAGTTTATCATTTATTATTGTATTAGATTTGTCCTGACTGACAGTAATCATTTGCTAATAAAATCATTGTTGTATTGATATTTTGAAGAATGTTACTGCATTTTTTTCACTTATAATGCATAAATACAAAACATATAGAGACATCCTTTTAGAGCGTGCAAATTATACCTATATACTTATATATGTTTTGTGTGTCCATGCATAAGAGAGAGAATGTGTGTGTGCATGGGTGTAAGAGAGAATGTCCTGACTAAGAGAGTGTGTATGTATTGTGTGTGTACATGTGTGTAAGACAGAATGTCCTGATTAAGAGAGAAAGAGTGTGTGTGTGTGTGTGTGTGTGTGTGTGTATTGTGTGTGTGTAAGACCCGATTAAGAGAGAGTGTGTAGGACAGAGTGAATGAAAGGCTCCTAGTCCTGTTACTCCCTTACTGAGAGCTGTTGTGTTTGGGGGGGGGGGGGGGGGGGTCCTGATCTGAGAGCTGTTGTGGTTGTAGGGGGGTCTGATCTGAGAGCTGTTGTGGTTGTGGGGGGGTCTGATCTGAGAGCTGTTGTGGTTGTGGGGGGGTCTGATCTGAGAGGGGTCTGATTTGAGAGCTGTTGTGGTTGTGGGGGGTCTGATCTGAGAGCTGTTGTGGTTGTGGGGGGGTCTGATCTGAGAGCTGTTGTGGTTGTAGGGGGGTCTGATTTGAGAGCTGTTGTGGTTGTAGGGAGGTCTGATCTGAGAGCTGTTGTGGTTGTAGGGAGGTCTGATCTGAGAGCTGTTGTGGTTGTGGGGAGGTCTGATCTGAGAGCTGTTGTGGTTGTAGGGGGGTCTGATCTGAGAGCTGTTGTGGTTGTAGGGAGGTCTGATCTGAGAGCTGTTGTGGTTGTGGGGGGGGGGGTCTGATCTGAGAGCTGTTGTGGTTGTAGGAGGGTCTGATCTGACAGTTGTTGTGGTTGTTGCTTCTGTAAAATCTGTCAGTTACATCACTAAACCACCCTCATCTGCCCTGGCCTGGTAATCTAGAAAACTGTGTGTGTGTGTGTGTGTGTACCACCTGTTTGATGGTTTTATTTTGGTACTTTTTTCAGCCACACCCTAAAAAAAGAAACCAAAGGCAGATGAGAAACAGACATGAAGAACAGCTGCAAAGTACACACACACACACACACACACACACACACACACACACACACACACACACACACACACACACACACACACACACACACACACACATACATACATACATTCATGGGGGCAGTCATGGTTTGGTGGTAGGGAACTGGTCTTGTGACCGGAGGGTCGTAGGTTCGATTCCCAGACCTGAGGCCATGACTGAGGTGCCCTTGAGCAAGGCACCTAACCCCAACTGCTCCCCGGGCGCCGGGCTAGGGCTGCCCACCGCTCTGGGCACGTGTGATCCACAGCCCCCTAGTAATCAC
Source organism: Brachyhypopomus gauderio (assembly GCF_052324685.1). Classification (NCBI taxonomy): domain Eukaryota; kingdom Metazoa; phylum Chordata; class Actinopteri; order Gymnotiformes; family Hypopomidae; genus Brachyhypopomus; species Brachyhypopomus gauderio. The sequence goes on along the minus strand of NC_135229.1, from coordinate 290,104 downwards.
TATTGTGTGTGTGTGTGTGTGTGTGTGTGTGCGCACCACAGCCCCCTAGTAATCACTAGTGTGTGTGTGTGTGCATCACCGCTCCCTAGTAATCACTAGTGTGTGTGTGTGTGCACCACAGCCCCCTAGTAATCACTAGTGTGTGTGTGCACCACAGCCCCCTAGTAATCACTTGTGTGTGTGTGTTTGTGTGCGCACAGATGGGTAAAAGCTGAGGACAAATTTTGATTGCAGTGAAAAGTCACAACTGACAAATATGGCAAAGTAAAAAAACCCATAACTCTCACACACACACAATTTTCATAAACACTCTGCTGTGTTAGTTTCCCACCTTTCTTGTCTTTGTGAGTATTGTCCGCCAGGGGGCGATATAGAGCTGCTCTTATGACTTTAACTCGAGCTCCGTTCCTAAGGTTCCACAACACTAAACAGGTGGTCACGCACTTACAAACGGCGAGTGTCCGCCACGATGGACTGACCGAGTCGGTGGTGGCTGTTTTTTCTTTTTTTTAAAATAATTTCGGACTATAAAGAACTACAACCAAGCAAGATTAATGATCCGCAGATCGAAGCACGGGATTATTTCCTCCTGAGTTTCCCTCTTGGATCCGGGACGGTCTGGGAGAGGGAGAGAAGTATGAAGGTGACGGTGTGTTTCGGGAGGACTCGGGTGGTGGTGCCGTGCGGGGACGGAAACGTTAAAGTGCACACACTCGTTCAGCAGGCCGCTGCGAGGTACCGGAAAGCGATCGCGAAGGTAAGACGCGCCGCGCCTGAAACGCTGGAAACAATGTTGCGAGTCACGGAGCCGGTGGAGCCGCCAATATGGCGGAGTGGAGGAGACGGGGGACGGGACACCGGGGACGGGGACATGGGGGACCGGGACACCCGAGTGAACCTACAAGTTGAACGGGAAATGGGACTTTTCGAAGTAGGCTGCGGTGTGACACGGAAACGTGTGTTGTGGTTTTGTTGACTGTTTTGGGGATCTTGAGAGTTCCATGTTTACAGTCGCGGTAACAACTAACAGTGAGAAACTCAGTCACACGTCCAGGTAGGAAGAGGGATTAAAACTTTAACGACCTAACCCTAACCCGTCTGGGATAAAAGTGCGAGATGTGGATCTGAGAGACTAAAACGTCCGTTTAACGGCACGTACAACTGTACAATCTACAGGTACATCTGTAGATTAACCAGGAACGAAGTCAGAAGATGAACTTCTGGGTCGGCCGGTTGGTGTATCAGTGTTTGGGTTAGAAAAACACAAGACTCCGTATTGAGATCTGCGATAAGAGGCTGTAATTTAATCCGGTGTCAAGTCCGTGTGGCCGCGTCGTCATCCCGCCCGTCCAGTAATCCGGAGTTTCGCGCGTCTCACGCGACCCGACCGCACGAGCGTCGCCGCTCGCGCCTTTGTTCGTTAGCTCGGATGCTAATCCGGCTCGAGCGCTGAAGGCTGGAAGGTTCATCCGACGTGTATGTAGACGTACACGGCCGTCCGCTCGTTTCCTGGGCGGTTTCTTCCCAACTTTTTATTACATCTACACGTCGGCAGACCGCTGAGAGCCCAGCCCACTTATTCGGGGCGGGTTTACCAGATAGACCCTCAGGGCAGTCTGCAGACCGACCAACGACCTGCTCAAACCGGCCACACTGACATATCCGGAGACCCTACACCAGTCCGCCTTTAAAACGAGCATTTCTCCCGGTTCTGTTCGGCTGACAGTGGCTTGTGTTCGACCACCTGTTGGTGTTGTGGGGCGGTACCGGTCCAATCTCACTCCGCTCGTTTAGTGTCGGTTCGGTCTCCACCAGAACCACCAGCCCGGTTCTGGTGACCTTTCATGAAGTTCAGTTATAACTTAGTTTTGTAGTTTTGTGATCGTGTGTAGTAGAAATGGTGAGGGCGGGCAGAACTATTATATCACCTCATGGTCGTCTTTATTCCCCCCTGTTTTCATTAGAGTTAACATTTACATTAAGAACATTTACGATACTCAGGAGCTCGCCGTCCACTGTGGGGAGAACCCATTTTGTGTGTTTATTTACTGGTGGTCTGCCATGTTAGCCTGTGTGTGTGTGTGTGTGTGTGTGTGTGTGTGTGTGTGTGTGTGTGTGTGTGTGTCCTTGATGATGTTGGCCTGTGTGTGTGTGTGTGTGTGTGTGTCCTTGATGATGTTGGCCTGTGTGTGTGTGTGTGTGTGTGTGTGTGTGTGTGTGTCCCCTTGGTGGTATTAGCTTGTGTGTGTGTGTCCTTGGTAGTGTTGGCCTGTGTGTGTGTGTGTGTGTGTGTGTGTGTGTGTCCTTGGTCATGTTACACTGTTGCTCTGCTGTCATTACACCCACTGCTTTCTCCAGGTTGTTTGTCTTTTCTTCACTAATATGCTTGTGGTTCATGGCATGCTCTACATTAAGATAATCTAAAAATATTCTTTTAGCAAACCATATGGAGCGTGAGCTGTATTTTAACAAGGTAGTAGTAGTAATAATAATCTTTATTTGTATAACACCTTTCATATATACATGCAACTCAAAGTTCTTTAAAGAATAAATATAAGAAAACAAACAATAAAATAAAGTTGTGAGGCTCTTTTTGAAGCTGTGCAGGGATGAAATGTCTGAGCTCCTCAGGAAGAGAGTTCCAGAGCTTTGGGCCATAGAGGCCAGTAGCACCCTCACCGGGTTTTAGGAATCACCAGTAGATCACTGTTTGAAGACCTGAGCGATCTGACTGGAACATATCTAACCATCATTTCACTAAGGTAAGGAGGAGCAAGGCTATGAAGACATTTAAAATCCTCCTTAAAATCTATTCTACAAAATCTATTCTAAAGCTGACAGGTAACCAGTGCAGTGAGTGGAGTGCAGGTGTAATATGATCCCTCTTTCTCCTGTGGTTCAGGACCCTTGCAGCCGCGTTCTGAACTCTCTGTGGGTGTGACGTAGAGAGCAGATAAAACTGTTGGAATAATGTAGCCTTGATGTGATAAATGCAGACACGCTAGCGTGCATGACGACCCTTTATAAACTGCCAAGATGTTAAAAAGCTGATCAGAATTCAGATATTTCCATGAGGATATTAACTGTTTTAACTGCTAAACATCTGCTTTATACATTTGTGTTGTGTGTTCAATAGTATCAATATCATTGCCAATGCAGAGTTTCCATAGAGAGTTGTATAAAGGGCAGAATGGTCTATACAAGAGGGTTTGGGGCTGTCATGAACTTTACACTGTGTCAAACTGTGTGGGGAGTGTGTGTGTGCGCGTGGGTAGTGTGTGTGCGCGTGTGGGGAGTGTGTGGGGGGCGTGTGAGTGTTTCATTGTGTTCGGTTTTATCCAACTATACAGAATGGATGGTTAAAGCAGTATTATTGCTTACTATCAACTTTATTAAACCTTAATACATAGCAGCCTCACTAGTACACAACCTCTCAGCTCGCGGTGTGTGTCACACTGAAGTACGTCCCTCTAGGAACATAACATGTAATTAACAAATCCACTTGTTACAGTGAGACTATTTGAAAGTAGAACATAAATATATGTAAGAACGTCCCTTGAAGCATTATGGTGACATCATGATTCTCACACTATCCAAACATCCTCATCCACCCATCGATAGACTATAATAAACCGTGTTTCAGCAGCCTTCATTTACCCATAACTAATTAGTTATGATCATGGTGGTGTGGTGGTAGTACACATGTTAATATAATGGTGGTGTGGTAGTACACATGTTAATATAATGGTGGTGTGGTGATAGTACACATGTTAATATAATGGTGGTGTGGTGATAGTACACATGTTAATATAATGGTGGTGTGGTGATAGTACACATGTTAATATAATGGTGGTGTGGTGATAGTACACATGTTAATATAATGGTGGTGTGGTGATAGTACACATGTTAATATAATGGTGGTGTGGTGATAGTACACATGTTAATATAATGGTGGTGTGGTGATAGTACACATGTTAATATAATGGTGGTGTGGTGATAGTACACATGTTAATATAATGGTGGTGTGGTGATAGTACACAGGTTAATATAATGGTGGTGTGGTGGTAGTACACATGTTAATATAATGGTGGTGTGGTGATAGTACACATGTTAATATAATGGTGGTGTGGTGATAGTACACATGTTAATATAATGGTGGTGTGGTGATAGTACACATGTTAATATAATGGTGGTGTGGTGATAGTACACAGGTTTGTGGTGGTAGTACACAGGTTCATGGTGAATCCCATCTTCTGTTCTGCCTGAATGTGCTTTGAGCCTCGAGCTTTAATGTGTTCACAAATCAGTGATGGTGTATGTCTAGTTCTTTCTGATCATGCTTGTGCTTGGTATATGGCACACGCGTGTGCACAGACACGTACTGACTGCTTCTGCACAAGCCCATGGTGCTCAGAACATTTGTCCTGTGCTGCTGTATAACTGTCCTACTAGAGGAACCCAGTTCTGCTGAGCTTGGTGTCTCTACACTGGCGTGCCTCTTTGGCTGATGGGGTTATCACATCTCTGCCTCGGCTGGAGATCAGAGTCCTGGATATGCTGTTCTTGGTTCTAAAAGGTCTAATTAATATAACAGCAGAGTACCTGTAGAATACCTGTAGAGTACCTGTAGACAGTGATTGCTTAGTTACCTTGAAAAAGTAATCCGATTACTGATTACTCCTTTAAGAAGTAACTTAGTTATGTTACTGATTACTTGATTCTAAAAGTAACTACGTGAGATTACAAGTTACTGTAGTAGTTACATTCAGCAGCAAAATTAGTTTTTCCAATACTCACTTTATTGGAAGTGCATTTTTAACAGTAACAATGTATCTCCTGACATTTAAATAATGTATCTCCTGACATTGCGTTTGTGTTGCTGTGTGGTATTATTTGTAAATATATTTGTAAACATAATACAAGTTAACTTGTCAGACAGCTATTTGTTGTTAAACGAAATACAATTACAATTTCAAGCATTACTTTAGCCAAAATTCCAGCACATTTCAAATCTGGAACACAATGCAACATTAAAATTGGTCAGGTAAATGTTCCTTCCCCTGTTTTTGTGGGGTATTTCTTTACACTACCACATATCGTTACGGAGAACGATAAGAAGAATGACGTGTAAAACTCGCTCGCTGCTCTCACAGGTTCACGTGCAGTGTGCAGAGTCGATTATATTTATATTTACTAAGGAAAATAAAAATAGTAACGCACAGTTATTTGGATAAGTAACTTTAATCTGATTACTGGCTTGGAAATAGTAGCGCGTTATATTACTCGTTACTGAAAAAAATGGTAAGATTAGAGTAACGTGTTACTAAGTAACGAATTACTGACATCACTGCCTGTAGAGTACCTGTGAACACCATCAGCATCTGGTGGACATGGATCTCTGTTGAATTTTTTCTTTGTTCTCCCATCATGCCCTGCTGTCTCTGTTCATCCACTATATGTCAGAGAGATGCTGAAATGGAGCGCTCTCTCTCTCTCTCTCTCTCTCTCTCTCTCTCTCTCTCTCTTTGTGTGTGTGTGTGTGTCTTTGTCTTCCTATTACTGGTGATGGCTAGGATTAGAAGCTCTTTCACAGTGATCTCTGTGTCCATTAATGGAATCTTTGCATACCACACACACACACACACACACACACACACACACACACACACACACACACACACACGGAGTACGATTTCCCCAGAAATAAATCTAAAATATCCTGGACGGAGAGCTGCTGCTCTACAGGCCACAGTGGTGTAATAATGATGATTTCTTAATCGATTTGATGGTGTAATAATGATGATTTCTTAATCGATTTGATAAGGTGGTGTAATAATGATTTCTTAATTAATTTGATGGTATATTAATGATGATTTCTTAATCGATTTGATAAGGTGGTGTAATGATGATTTCTTAATTAATTTGATGGTGTAATAATGATTTCTTAATCGATTTGATAAGGTGGTGTAATAATGATTTCTTTAGGGCTGTCGCGATAACCGCAGTATAGCAATACCGCGCTATTGACGAGAAAATCGCAACGTACGGGAATTAACCGCAACAACCGCAATATTGGTGTTTTTTCCCATGCGAGGGGAAAGTGCCTGTGCAAGAGTTAAAGTCATTTTCCCATCAACCCCCTGTTATCATCCGGTGCAGCTGATCAACAATCCGACTCCTTTTTTCAAAGATGGAAACTACGGCAGATGCTCTGGTCAAAAAACAAAACGCGACTTCGCCGGTTTGGGAGCATTTCGGGTTCAAGCCAAATCCACGCAGATCCACTCGCCTGGTGGCGCGTCAATGAGGCTAGATTTCCTCTGCTCTCCAAACTCGCCCGCAAGTACATGTGCATTTGTGCAACAAGCACACCATCAGAGCGAGTTTTTAGTACTGCCGGGAATATTGTTAGCCCTTTCCGCTCCTCACTGAAACCACATAAGGTGAATATGTTGGTTTTCTTAGCGCCACAGGGACGTGACAACTCAGGTTTAAGCTGAGACGTTATTCTTCTGGTTAAGGAAAGATTTTGTTTTATTGATTTATTTATTAAATTCTCTTTTTGTCTTTAAAATCTCGTTTAAAATATTTATCCTACACTTTTAAGAAAGTGAAAGAGCATGGGTTCTTACTGCATCTCATTTGACTTCTGTGTTCTCTATTTGACAATAAACACATATTTAACTGCTCTTAAAACTGTGTCTTCTTTGCAATTTAAAAACAATAAGAACCCCTTTACAATAAAAACAATAAAACAATTATATAGCTCTAAACTTAAGATTTTAGACGACAAATGATGCATATCGCGTCATACCGCATATCGCGGTGTTGAGCCACCATAAATAACCGCAGGGGAAATTCTTTCACCGCGACAGCCCTAGATTTCTTAATTAATTTGATGGTATAATAATGATGATTTCTTAATCGATTTGATAAGGTGGTGTAATAATGATTTCTTAATTAATTTGATGGTATAATAATGATGATTTCTTAATTAATTTGATGAGATGGTGGTTTGCCGGCATTTTTCATTTCTACCATTTCATGGGACAGCACAATATACACACACGTGTGTGTGTGTGTGTGTGTATATGTGTGAGTGTGTGTATATATATATATATATATATATATATATATATATATATATATATATATATATATATATATATGTATATATATATATATATATATATATATATATATATATATATATATATATATATATATATATATACACTCACACTATTATTTAATATCACAGAAATCTTGTTATCACTGTAGTGTATCTGTGATCGTTTTGGTTGATTCAGTAATGTCTGTATGAATGACTCAGTACAGCTGTAGTCAATATGAATCCTCTCTGTATGGACGACTCTGTGCAGTGGAAACTTGTGTGGGTTATTAATGGCTGAGTTCATTTCTATTTGAGTAAAATGGTATTGAGTGGGTGGGTGTGGGTATGATTATGTCTGTGTGTGGGTGTGATTGTGTGTGTGTGTGTGTGTGTGTGTGGAGGGGGGGTTTGTCTAGTCTTAGTAAAATTGATTTCCACTCTTTCTAATTTTAGCTCGGAGAGAGAAGCTACTGACTTCCTTATAAAGTGATCAGAAATGTGCTGGCTGCGTTTGCAGAGAATACGGAATTCTAGAATGCTGCACTGAAAGGTTTAGAATGTTGGTCTGGTGGATCTAGAATGTTGGTCTGGTGGATCTAGAATGTTGGTCTGGTGGATCTAGAATGTTGGTCTGGTGGATCTAGAATGTTGGTCTGGTGGATCTAGAATGTTGGTCTGGTGGATCTAGAATGTTGGTCTGGGGGATCTAGAACGGGGGTGGGCAAACCTTTTGACTTGGGGGCCACAATGGGTTCTAAAATTTGACAGAGGGGCTGGGTCAGGAGCATTTGCACTAATAAATAATACATTTAATGTAATATTTTTATACATTTCAATTGAAGGTGCAAAGTTAATGAAATCAACATCTACTGGAAAAAGATAAATGGAACACTTTCAACATTTCAAAACATATTACCTAATGAAATACTCAAGCTCAATAATTTCTAATTGTTTTAAACACCACAAAATCATGGACGGATTGTCCTGAGAGACAGACTGCATTAAATATCCTGCCTGCAGTATAAACTAGAAAGGGCTCTCTAAACTGAGAGTGATGTGCAGCGTGTTCATTAATTTACTGTTCCCCTGCCTTGCGTAAATGTGCACATTGTGCTTAATCTGATCTAGAATGTTGGTCTGGTGGATCTAGAATGTTGCTGGCCAGTAACACCTGTAGTGATTGAGCTGACACTCTTGGCATGTGTGAGTGGCATCAGTGCTAACTGACCACCATCTGAATTGGTCAGTTGAATTGGTGAAGTTAGCCTTCAATTGACCAACTCAGCTTAGAGTGTTAGTGTTGTTTGTTTTTAACCTGACTAAAACCAACAACATTCCTGGCAACATTATACGCAAACTTATGGAGCGGGGACAGCGGATTCTGAAGAGCGTAGTGCAAAGAGGTCGCCAACTTTCTCTTCATGGAATGGGTTTTCCGTGGTCGAGCAGCTGCATCCAAGCCATACATCACCAAGAGTAATGCAAAGCGTTTGATGCAGTGGTGTAAAGCATGCCGCCACTGGACTCTAGAGTAGTGGAGGTGCGTTCTCTGGAGTGATGGATCACGCTTCTCCATCTGGCAATCTGGTGGACAAGTTTGGGTTTGGTGGTTGCCAGGACAACGGTATTTGACTGCATTGTGCAAAGTTTGGTGGAGGGCGATTGTGGTGTGGGGTTGTTTTTCAGGAGCTGGGCTTGGCCCCTTAGTTGCAGAGAAAGGAACTCTGAATGCTTCAGCATACCAAGACATTTTGGATAATTCCATGTTCCCAACTTTGTAGAACAGTTTGCAGCTGGCCCCTCCCTCTTCCAACATGACTACATGAAAGCAAGGTCCATAAAGACATGGATGGCAGAGTCTGGTGTGGATGAACTTGACTGGCCTGCACAGAGTCCTGACCTCAACCTGATAGAACACCTTTGGGATGAATTAGAGTGGACACTGAGAGCCAGGCCTTCTCGTTCAACATCAGTATGTGACCTCACAAACGCGCTTCTGGAAGAATGGTCAAAAATCCCCATAAACACTCTCCTAAACCTTGTGGACAGCCTTCCCAGAGGAGTTGAATCTGTTCTAGCTGCAAAGGGTGGACCAACGTCATATTATGGATTATGAATGGGATGTCACTTAAGCTCATATGTGAGTCAAGGAAGATGATCGAATACCTTTGGCAATACTGTGTACATAGCTATGGTGGGTATGCTAGGCCAAGCCACTGGACTGCAGCACACAGGAAACCCGAGTCCTTCCCAAGCACTCGGGTTAGGGTTACTACCACACCCTGGGGTTAGGGTTACTACCACACCCTGGGGTTAGGGTTACTACCACACCCTGGGGTTAGGGTTACTACCACACCCTGGGGTTAGAGTTAGGGTTACTACCACACTCTAGGGTTAGGGTTACTACCACACCCTGGGGTTAGGTTTAGGGTTACTACCACACCCTAGGGTTAGGGTTACTACCACACCCTCACCATGACTGAGCCACTGTGGGACTGTGTGTGTGCAACACCCCTCCGACCATCAGTGTTGTTTACACTAAGGACTCTATCAGGCCTAAGCATGTAAAACATTTCTATGCTTCCAACTGAAAACACACACAGATGAAAGAGTGTTAGACACATGTTTATGATGTCATACAGGGAGGCTGTGGGGAACCCTTATGTAACGTAACCCTAACCTTAACCCTAACCCTATGGGAAAGCTTTATGTAACGTAACCTTAACCCTAACCCTGTCAGGAGGTCTTATGTGCTAACCCTAACCCTTATATAATGTAGCATGTAGCAGGTATGACACAATGCATTAGTGATTCATGCTGTCTGAAAATAGAACAAATTACTTTTGGACTGCCAGCACCAATCTCTGCCTTATCCATCACTTACAGTGTCATAGACACTGTGTTAGGCCTGCAGTACTATAAATATACTGTACGGTATTGAAGTCCTATAGACACATTACTATTATTTCTGTAGTTCTGTATTTACTGTTGTACTGTCACTACTGTAGAATTGTAGACACTGTTACTGCAACTGCTGTACTACTGACAGAACTGTAGATACTGTTATAGTACTGTAGTACTGAAGACTCTCACAGGTCCTATTAGAGTATTGCCTTATGCACCTCTATACACTTTTACAAATACCATATTAACAGTCAAACATTTACTTAAGCATGTCTCTTATTTGGATGGCTAAAATTGAGAACAGAGGTGCTACAGAGGTCACAGTTAAATGTGCAAGAGTGTCTTGATCACATGAAACGGTGATCAACAGTGGTGATCACATCAGTGTTAACTTCGTTGACGAATAATATTTGTCATAGTTTTCGTCAAGGAACCCTTTTTTCATGATGAAAATGAGACGATGACTAAATAAAAACTATACGAAGGGACAAAAAAGCTGACGAAATTAATGGACATTTTCGTCAACGAATAAAAACCAGACGAAAATATTGGCCAGCGACGACATCCAATCAGACCTGATTTAGTTTTGTGAAAGGTAGGGATAAGTTTATAAGAGATCCAACCGTAACTACTTTAGCGTACACGGAGAGGCGGAACAAACCGGGTAACCATCCAATCAGTACCAACATCTTCACATCGCACAGAACCAGGGAAGAACAAACCAGCCTGTGAACTGGACAATGTCAGCAGGGAGAAAGATAAGAGGCGATATATGGACACATTTCTCCTTTGACATTGAGAAAAAGAAGACGTGTGTAAACCATGTGGGACTAGGGCTGTCGCGATAACCGCAGTATAGCAATACCGCGCTATTGACGAGAAAATCGCAACGTACGGGAATTAACCGCAACAACCGCAATATTGGTGTTTTTTCCCATGCGAGGGGAAAGTGCCTGTGCAAGAGTTAAAGTCATTTTCCCATCAACCCCCTGTTATCATCCGGTGCAGCTGATCAACAATCCGACTCCTTTTTTCAAAGATGGAAACTACGGCAGATGCTCTGGTCAAAAAACAAAACGCGACTTCGCCGGTTTGGGAGCATTTCGGGTTCAAGCCAAATCCACGCAGATCCACTCGCCTGGTGGCGCGTCAATGAGGCTAGATTTCCTCTGCTCTCCAAACTCGCCCGCAAGTACATGTGCATTTGTGCAACAAGCACACCATCAGAGCGAGTTTTTAGTACTGCCGGGAATATTGTTAGCCCTTTCCGCTCCTCACTGAAACCACATAAGGTGAATATGTTGGTTTTCTTAGCGCCACAGGGACGTGACAACTCAGGTTTAAGCTGAGACGTTATTCTTCTGGTTAAGGAAAGATTTTGTTTTATTGATTTATTTATTAAATTCTCTTTTTGTCTTTAAAATCTCGTTTAAAATATTTACCCTACACTTTTAAGAAAGCGAAAGAGCATGGGTTCTTACTGCATCTCATTTGACTTCTGTGTTCTCTATTTGACAATAAACACATATTTAACTGCTCTTAAAACTGTGTCTTCTTTGCAATTTAAAAACAATAAGAACCCCTTTACAATAAAAACAATAAAACAATTATATAGCTCTAAACTTAAGATTTTAGACGACAAATGATGCATATCGCGTCATACCGCATATCGCGGTGTTGAGCCACCATAAATAACCGCAGGGGAAATTCTTTCACCGCGACAGCCCTATGTGGGACGATGATGTCGGGAAAAATACGACAAATGAAACGACATCTGTGGGCTATGGCATTGTTGTTTTTACAGCACACTGTTTTATATAGAATGCAATATGTGTTGTTCATAACAAACTCCATATGTTTTCAGGTAGAGCGGCCTACTGGTCATCAATGTTTTGTTATTGTTATGCTCAATAACTACAAGTTCAGGTCAATAAAGTTGTTTGGAAATCTGTTTTGTATATTTTGCACATACAAAAAATAATATTCTGTAACTGGTTAATAAATGTTTCATTTTGTGCAAGTGTATATTATGACTATTACACCATTTATATTTTAGTCCACTAAATTCTTTTGATAATTAGTCGACTAAAACTAAAAACAAATCCAATGACTAAATTATGACTAAAACTAAATGACATTTTAGTCAAAAGACAAAGACTAAAACTAAATCAAAAATAGCTTTCAAAATTATCACTGGATCACATGAAGGAGTGATCAATAGTGGTGATCACATGAAGGAGCGATCAATAGTTGTGATCACATGAAGGAGTGATCAATAGTTGCGATCACATGAAGGAGCGATCAATAGTGGTGATCACATGAAGGAGCGATCAATAGTGGTGATCACATGAAGGAACGATCAATAGTGGTGATCACATGAAGGAGCGATCAATAGTTGCGATCACATGAAGGAGTGATCAATAGTGATCTTTAGCAGCTTCACTGACTTCATTACAATGATCTTCATTCATCAGTGCTAAGAATATTCCTGAACATACTGCCATTATTACTACATCCCTGAAGACAAATTTCACCGAAAAAGAGCGAGAACAGGGAGATGGAGAGAAAGACAGAAAAAGTAGAGAGAAAGATGGAGAGAGAGAGAGGGACACACACACACAGGTAGTAAGACACACAGACAGCAAACACACTGGCCACAAACACAGTAGAAATTCTGTTGAACAAGAAGAATGTTGGTAGTTCTACACTAAATGAGAGACGAAAAAACATGACAGCTTTGTGTTCTTAGGATGAGGACAGACAGAGATGAGTCTTACAGAATGTGACACTGAGTGTGTTAGAGTATAATAAGAGTGATACAAAGTGTGTTAAGAGTATAATAAGAGTGTGACACTGAGTGTGATACTGAGTGTAAAATGACTGTGATGGTGAGTATAATACTAAGCGTGATACTGAGTGTGATGGTGAACTCACAGTGCTGCCCTGTCTTGGTCCAATCACACAGGCCATCTCGTAGTTATAGAAACACAGCACACAGGGAATCTCTCCATCTGTCTCTCTAGACAGGGTGCAGGACTCATCATTCTCCCCAGAGCTGCAGTTTTACCAACAGCTACCAGGATTGAAAGACAATTTAAACAATAAGACAATTTAAGTGTTCTTAAAACAATACACACATCAGCTTAAACCTCTACAATTAAACATTTTTAGAGGTCATAGTGAAATTTAATAATTTTACACAACTGGGTGCAAAACTTACAAGATGAATTTCTTTGACAAACATAAACTAGGTGAACTTATAAAATTCATCTGATGACACATGTAATTCAAACAAAGGTAAGAACTTGATTCAGGAATCATTAGTAGCCACTAGTAACCCAGTCTGCATGGTCATGATGATATTGCCTAAAGTATAATGTTGGTCCACCCTTTGAACAGCTTAAGCTCTTTTGGGAAGTCGGTCTACAAGGTTTAGTAGTGTGTTTATGGGGATTTTTTACCATTCTTCACGAAGCGTGTTTGTGAGGTCACATACTAATGTTGGGTGAGATGGCCTGGCTTTGTCTCCACTCTACTTCATCCCAAAAGTGTTCTATCAGGTTGCAGGCCAGTCAAGTTCATCCACACCAGACTCTACCATCCATGTCTTTATGGACCTTGCTTTGTGCACTGGTGCACATGTGTGTCATGTAGGAAGAGGAAGGGACCAGCTCCAGACTGTTCCCACAAAGTTGGGAAAACAACCCCACACCATAATCCCCCTCCACCAAACTTCAGACTTGGCACAATACAGTTAGACAAGTACCGTTCTCCTGGCAACCGCCAAACCCAGACTCCTCCATCAGATGGCCAGATGGAGAAGCGTGATTCGTCACTCCAGAGAACATGCTTCCACTGCTCTAGAGTCCAGTGACAACGTGCTTTACACCACTGCACATCCTATCACAGGAACTATCACAGTTCTACGCTGGTATTCACTGAGCTCCTGAGCACCCATTCTTTCACAAATGTTTTTAAAAACAGTCTGCATGCCTAGGCGCTTAATTTTTATACACCTGTAGCCATGGAAGTGATTGGAACACCTGATTCCGATAATTTGGATGGGTGAGCGAATACTTTTGGCAATATAGTTTATCTTATGTATCTATATATCTATCTGTGGTTGTTTATGGTTAGTTGTTTAGTTGAGCATGTTTGTATTGTTGCTAAATGCATTATGTAAATAAAGTCATGTATTGCTTTATTAAGTCAACAGGGTATAACTCACCACAATGCTCTATCTGTAACTAGTGCTTCACCCTCAAAGGAGAGACGGCGCCCTCTACTGGCCAAACCCTTTGGTGCCTCTGCTATTGGAATTATGATGCTTACAGTTCACCTGGCATTGATGTATAACCATACTTCACATACGTCTTGTATAAACTACAACATAGAAATGTCTGTGTGCAACTCTGTAGTAACCTTCCTAGACACTAGCACCTCCAGCAATGTTCACCGCCTGTTCGATCTCTGTCATGCGACTGTGGTCTGGGATTAATGGATAACATCCGGGGTAACAGATTAACCTCTTTGTGTTTTTGATGACTAAACTGAGATCTACAGAGATTATCTTGGCTCAGGCGAAGTCAAGCGAGAGTTACATTTTAGCAAATTAAATAGAGTAGATTATGGTATGATAAACCTCCAGATTATATCTAGTCCCAAAGCGCTGACCCCAACTAAACACAGAACATTGTTATTATTTTATATACTCGAATGGTCTTCCTATATTTTATTTCTGTTTCCTGTCTGTATTTGCTGATATAATTGCATGTTAAACACTGAGTCAGACTGTTGAGTGACACAAGTGTGGGAGACATGTGACCTGTGAAACCTGACACACACCTTCATTGTTATTGGCTTTAACATAGCAAAGCCTCTCAGTTTTCTCTCTCTCTCTCTCTCTCTCTCTCTCTCTCTCTCTCTCTCTCTCTCTCTCTCTCTCTCTCTCTGTCTGTCTGTCTGTCTGTCTGTCTGTCTGTCTGTCTGTCTCTCTCACACACACACAGGCTCTCTTACACAGAGTGTATCTTCACTATCTCAGAAACAATCTCAGGTTACTAGAAGCACCTTATTTAGCCCACAGTGTAAAGGTGGGTTAGGAAAAAAAGAAATTGTGAGAAAGAGGAATACAGGAGAGTTGTGATGTATGGAATAGCATATGCGTGTGTGTGTGTGTGTAAGACAGAAAGTGTATGGGTGTGGGTGAGGGTGCATGGGTTTGAATAGTTATATTTCTGTGTGTGTGTGTGTGTGTGTGTGAGAGAGAGAGAGAGAGAGAGAGAGAGAGATGAGAACCAACACAATGGCGCCCCCTAGTTGCTGCTCCTGAAAAGCAAAAAAACAGAACCCTAAAAAAGCTAAAGGTCCTGATGGTGTTTTTAAAACACCTGTTCAGTGTGAGTGTACGATACTGTATACAGCAGGTAACGCCCAGTGTGTGTGTGTGTGTGTGTGTGTGTGTGTGTGTGTGTGTGTGTGTGTGTGTTTAGGGCAAGAGTATTGTCTGCATTTCCTCCGTTTTGTGGTACTGGTAAATTTATTTTTTTGGTATTAATGTTTCCCAATTTTGTTTAAAACATTTAATATGACTGTTGATATTTCATGTGAAAATGTGGTTGATTCTGCAGAACGTCAGTTATGAACTAGATGCTTTATTTCTAAAGATGGCAAATTATTCTGTCCTTAGCAAATGAGCATGTCATTCATAAACTGGGAATCTAAAACAGCTGCAGACTCTCAGGGTGCAGGGTACTGAATGTCCACAGGTTGAATGTCTCTCTCTCTCTCTCTCTCTCTCTCTCTCTGTCTCTCTGTCTCAGGGTGCAGGGTACTGGGTGCAGGTCCACAGACTGGAACACGGTGATGGAGGGATCCTGGATCTGGATGATGTGCTGTGTGACGTTGCAGATGACAAAGACAGAGTGAGTGCTGCGTTGAAATGGACGGATGAGAGAGAGAGTGTGTGTGTGTGTGTGTGTGTGTGTGTGTGTGTGTGTGTGTGTGTGTGTGTGAGGTTTGTCGGTGCATCAACCAACTGGTACCATAACACGCACAAACACCCCCAGAGCAGCATGTTACTAGGGTTACTTACAGGGAGCCTGTCTGTCTGTCTCTTGGTATGTCTGTCTGTCTCTTGGTATGTCTGTATCTGTGTCTGGGATGCATTACTCGTTGATGTCTTACATGCTAGTTATACTAAGGCTCCTAATTTAGTTATGGGAGTCAGATTACTTCCCACTCCCCCACCTTGGCCCCGCCCCCTGCCCCGCCCCCTCCTTCTTACCCAATAACCATGTAGTAACCCATCCCTTCATTCCAAGGCAGGCAATGCACACCCTGCCCCAGATAATGTGTGTGTGTGTGTGTGTGTGTGTGTGTGTGTGTGTGTGTGTGTGTGTGTGTGTGTGTGTGTGTGTGTGTGTGTGTGTGTGTGTGTGTTTGCTTGAGTGGGTCATGGTTAGTGTTGGGGTCATGGTCAGGGTCGTGGCTGTGAGCACTAACATCTGTGTCTGACACTAGAGAAGGACAGGCTGTGATTCAGGTCTGTGGAGTGGGCCGTATGTTGACCAAACTGTGTATTGCCCGTCTGTCGACCGTCTGTTGATTCTGTTGATTCTGTTGACCGTCTGTCGAGTGTCTGTTGATTCTGTTGACTCTGTCGACCGTCTGTTGATTCTGTTGACCGTCTGTCGACCGTCTGTTGATTCTGTTGACCGTCTGTCGAGTGTCTGTTGATTCTGTTGACCGTCTGTCGACCGTCTGTTGATTCTGTCGACCGTCTGTCGAGTGTCTGTTGACTGAACCTGCTGCTGCTGTGGTTCTCATACTGTAAATGTCAGGAAAGCAGGTAAACAGATTTTACAGGGAGACACTATATCCTAATAGAGTCTGTGATTGAATAGCATCACTCTGACGGTCCTTCCCACCGACTGAGACTCCCAGTTACACCTGGCTGTGCTGTACGACTCCCAGTTACACCTGGCTGTGCTGTACGACTCCCAGTTACACCTGGCTGTGCTGTACGACTCCAGTTACACCTGGCTGTGCTGTACGACTCCCAGTTACACCTGGCTGTGCTGCACGACTCCAGTTACACCTGGCTGTGCTGCACGACTCCAGTTACACCTGGCTGTGCTGTACGACTCCCAGTTACACCTGGCTGTGCTGCACGACTCCAGTTACACCTGGCTGTGCTGCACGACTCCAGTTACACCTGGCTGTGCTGCACGACTCCCAGGTACACCTGACTGTGCTGCACGACTCCAGTTACACCTGGCTGTGCTGTATGACTCCCAGTTACACCTGGCTGTGCTGTACGACTCCCAGTTACACCTGGCTGTGCTGCACGACTCCCAGTTACACCTGGCTGTAGGGCTGTCGCGATAACCGCAGTATAGCAATACCGCGCTATTGACGAGAAAATCGCAACGTACGGGAATTAACCGCAACAACCGCAATATTGGTGTTTTTTCCCATGCGAGGGGAAAGTGCCTGTGCAAGAGTTAAAGTCATTTTCCCATCAACCCCCTGTTATCATCCGGTGCAGCTGATCAACAATCCGACTCCTTTTTTCAAAGATGGAAACTACGGCAGATGCTCTGGTCAAAAAACAAAACGCGACTTCGCCGGTTTGGGAGCATTTCGGGTTCAAGCCAAATCCACGCAGATCCACTCGCCTGGTGGCGCGTCAATGAGGCTAGATTTCCTCTGCTCTCCAAACTCGCCCGCAAGTACATGTGCATTTGTGCAACAAGCACACCATCAGAGCGAGTTTTTAGTACTGCCGGGAATATTGTTAGCCCTTTCCGCTCCTCACTGAAACCACATAAGGTGAATATGTTGGTTTTCTTAGCGCCACAGGGACGTGACAACTCAGGTTTAAGCTGAGACGTTATTCTTCTGGTTAAGGAAAGATTTTGTTTTATTGATTTATTTATTAAATTCTCTTTTTGTCTTTAAAATCTCGTTTAAAATATTTACCCTACACTTTTAAGAAAGCGAAAGAGCATGGGTTCTTACTGCATCTCATTTGACTTCTGTGTTCTCTATTTGACAATAAACACATATTTAACTGCTCTTAAAACTGTGTCTTCTTTGCAATTTAAAAACAATAAGAACCCCTTTACAATAAAAACAATAAAACAATTATATAGCTCTAAACTTAAGATTTTAGACGACAAATGATGCATATCGCGTCATACCGCATATCGCGGTGTTGAGCCACCATAAATAACCGCAGGGGAAATTCTTTCACCGCGACAGCCCTACCTGGCTGTGCTGCACGACTCCCAGTTACACCTGGCTGTGCTGCACGACTCCCAGTTACACCTGGCTGTGCTGCACGACTCCCAGTTACACCTGGCTGTGCTGTACGACTCCCAGGTACACCTGGCTGTGCTGTATGACTCCCAGGTACACCTGGCTGTGCTGCACGACTCCAGTTACACCTGACTGTGCTGGAGGTCTCTGTGCAACTCATCTGATGACGGGGCAGAAACGTACACACTCTCCTCTCTTTTCCTTGTGTTTGTATTGGTATTATTTGTTTTGTTGTTGTTTGTTTTGTTATTGTTTATTTGTATTGTCATTGTTTTTGAACATAAATTGTTGACCGGGGGTGGGGGGGGGATGTAAATTTGGGCATCTGCTATCTGTTTATTGTTGCCATGGAGGCATCGTGGTGCACGATTTCTAAATAAGAGTGGATAGCGCGATTGAAAAAAAAAAATTAAAAAAACCTTTCAAAACAGCTCGCGGGCCAGAAATAGATGGGCCGCTATTTGAGTATGGGGGGTGTAGAGTGATGTCTTTTAAATTGCTGTAGAATTGCTTTTTTCTGAAGATCTATTCTGCCCTCTGGTGGCCTAAATAGGGAGTCCACTTGTTTTGATTGAACTGGTGTGACAAACGTATATAGTACAAGTGCCTAACCTTACACTGCAGGACTTTACACTGTACCATACACTACAGGAGCTTATAGGAACAGTGTTGCTGTTGTAACAGAACCAAGAGTTGGTCTAGTGTGTCCCGGACCTCGTGATCCTGATATGTCGTGTGTATACAGATATACACTTTATTTATTTTTGTTGTTGTGAGTAACGCAATCACAGGGTTGTGAGTTTATTCTAATGTATGGAGAGAGCCTGGGTTTGTTTTGGGATAGAGTGCATGTGTGTAGTGTGTGTAGGGTGTGTGTGTGCATGGGTGTATGTATGGGTGGGTGTACGTTTTCTACTGTACATATGACAATAAAGCTTTGAATCTTGAATCGTGTACAGTCATGGCCAAAAGTTTTGAGAATGATACAAATATACATTTTTACAAAGTCTACTGCTTCAGTTTTTATAATGGTAATTTGCATATACTCCAGAATGTTATAAAGAGTGATCAGCTTAACAGCAATTAATTGCAAAGTCAATATTTGCCTAGAAAATGAACTTGATCCCCCAAAACACATTTCAACTTCATTGCAGCCCTGCCTTAAAGGTACCAGCTAACATCGTTTCAGTGATTGCTCCATTAACACAGGTGTGGGTGTTGATGAGGACAGGGCTGGCGATCAATCTGTCATGATTAAGTAAGAATGACACCACTGGACACTTTAAAAGGAGGCTGGTGCTTGGCATCATTGTTTCTCTTCTGTTAACCATGGTTATCTCTAAAGAAACATGTGCAGTCATCATTGCACTGCACAAAAATGGCCTAACAGGGAAGAGTATCGCAGCTAGAAAGATTGCACCTCATTCAACAATCTATCTCATCATTAAGAACTTCAAGGAGAGAGATTCCATTGTTGCCAAAAAAGCTCCAGGGCGCCCAAGAAAGACCAGCAAGCGCCAGGACCGTCTCTAAAAAATGTTTCAGCTGCGGGATCGGGCTACCAGCAGTGCAGAGCTTGCTCAGGAACGGCAGCAAGCAGGTGTGAGTACATCTGCACGCACTGTGAGGCGGAGACTCTTGGAACAAGGCCTGGTCTAAAGGAGGGCAGCAAAGAAGCCACTTCTCTCCAGAAAAAAACATCAGGGACAGACTGATATTCTGCAAAAGGTACAGGGAGTGGACAGCTGAGGACTGGGGTAAAGTAATTTTCTCTGATGAATCCCCTTTCCGATTGTTTAGGACATTTGGAAAACAGCTTGTTTGGAGAAGACGAGGTGAGCGCTACCACCAGTCTTGTCTCATGCCAACTGTAAAGCATCCTGAAACCATTCATGTGTGGGGTTGCTTCTCAGCCAAGGGAATCGGCTCTCTCACAGTCTTGCCTAAAAACACAGCCATGAATAAAGAATGGTACCAGAATGTCCTCTGAGAGCAAATTCTCCCAACCATCCAAGAACAGTTTGGTGATCAACAATGCCTTTTCCAGCATGATGGAGCACCTTACCATAAAGCAAAGGTGATAACTAAATGGCTCAGGGAACAAAGCATAGATTTTGGGTCCATGGCCTGGAAACTCCCCAGATCTTAATCCCATTGAGAACTTGTGGTCAATCATCAAGAGACGGGTGGGCAAACAAAAACCTACACATTCTGACAAAATGCAAGCATTGATTGTGCAAGAATGGACTGCTATCAGTCAGGATTTGGTCCAGAAGTTAATTGAGAGCATGCCACGGAGAATTGCAGAGGTCCTGAAGAAGAAGGGTCAATACTGCAAATATTGACTTACTGCATTAACTCATTCTAACTGTCAATAAAAGCTTTTGTTACTCATAATATGATTGCAATTCTGCATGTGATAAAAACATCTGACAAACACATAAAAACCAGAGGGCTGCAGATCATTTGAAAATATAATATTTGTGTCATTCTCAAAACTCTTGGCCATGACTGTATGTATGTGAATATCTAAACTGGACAGTGTTTCCATATTCTGTGATTTAAACACAATTTACGTGTGGACAAATGGCAAAAACGCATAGACACAGCTATCTAGGGTTAGAGTCAGGGTTAGGTTAGGGTTAGGGTTAGGGTCAGGGTTAGGTTAACCCTAACCCTAGATGCCTATCTAGGTTACGTTTTTAAAATACTTCTGTACATGTAGGGTGACCAAATGTCCGTATGTCCCGAGACATGTCCGTATTTGTCACGTCCAGCCCCTCCCTCCTCCCTGGTCCCGCCTAGCTCCCCGTTCCCATTCGTTCCTCCCTCTGTCTGTCACGCCCCCCTCATTAGTACCCACACACCTGAGTCTCGTTTCACCGTCTTGTCTCTGTGTATAAAGAACCCCGAGTGTTTCATTCCCTTGTCGGTCATTCCCTGTACGTAAGTTCCTCATTGTTCCTCGGTTGTACCTTACGATCTGTTCATGCCTTTGGCCTTGTACCCTCTCTGTTTCGTTTCTAGTCTTCGAATGTTGATTTGGTTTCCCCCCCTGTGTTCCGTGCTTGTGTTTACTTCGTGCATGTTCCTCGTCTTAGGTATCTCTTGTAGTTTATATTTCTTTGTCTGTTTAGTTCATAGTCTACGCTATTGTTATCCCAGCATCATTGCTCCCCTCGTTGTATACCTCCCCTTACGTATGTTTCATAGTTCTCGGTCCGTTGTGGTTTTTGCGTTTACATTTTTCCTGTAGTTTAGCTTACCCACGTAGTTGGTGTCCTCTCCCTATCGTTCAGCTTAGCTCCCTCTGTTTTCTGTGTTTTGTCGTGTTTTTCACTCTCTCCATTAAAACCCCTTTAAATTCTGCATCTGCGTCATGCCTGCCCGTCACAAACGTTACAGTATTTCACGTCCTGTTCCGGGTTTTTTTTTTTAAGTGAGGAAATGTCCTGGTTTTTAAATTACCTTTATTGGACCATTAAAATGTTAATTTACAGGCACTAGGGCACTGTGCACGGCGCTGCATGTGACGTAATCCCTGAGCCCCGTTAAAGGCTAGATTAAACTTTTGTGAGTGACCGTAGCGCGACTCCGCACACCTCGCGTGAACCTGCACGAAAGGCGGAGGCGTTTATACTTGGCACGTCACTTTCTTTGCAGTGTTCTCCGAAACAATATGTGGTAGAATAAAGAAACACCCCTCAAAATCAGACAGGGGAATGATCAACATGCAACATGCAGCACCCCATGTCTCGTCCAAAGGCACACATGCGAATTCAACCAGAATATACCATGACTAACATTTACTTTACTGAAATGAGTTGTGACAATAAAAGATTTAAATAGTATAAGTAAATGTATAATAAACTTACTCTTTTCAGACAGTTCATTTTATTACATGGTGAATTGAGTATATATTTGGGTTGTGCCGATGGCCCACCATGTGCCACGCCCACTTTGTTTTTCCACAAACGTGCACTAACATTCTTTAGGTCTCCTTCACCTAAAACTTTAGCAGGTATTGTACGGAAAATGATCAAATCAGGTATATAACTTGTATGAATTACAGTCAGGGCCTAATTGACATATTTATTATTATTCTATTATTATTAGGATATTATTATTTATATCTAGGTTATCGCTTGTCTTTGTTTTTTTCTGCATGTCTGTATTAATTTTAAACATTTCATGTTATTCACGCTAATAGAATAATCCTGCTCATTGTGCATCGGGAAACTTGCTCATTGTCAACCGAAGTATGACGTTCAACTTCAGCGAAAGCATTAATTTTGCAGTGCAAAGGCTACAGAATATAATTGACACGAAGGTGTTTGTAAACACGTTTATTAAAAGTTGAACAATGAAACGAAGCGACAGAGCTTATGAATGGCTATGGTATTTACCTTTTTCTGAAAAAGCTTTAAAATAAATCATCATGGATTTCACTATGATATCACAGCAGAACAACAAACGAAGGAAAGAATAATGAATGAAAAATATAAAACAAAAACAGAAAGCATGACTTCCCGAAACGCGCTAAACTGTAATAACTTAAAATGTTAAGAGGGCTGACATTGTGTAGCCTATTCCAACACCTTTACATGTCAATGTTTCTGGCCAAAAAAACAACATGTTGACCTTCTCTGGCTTTAATAAGCTGCGAATTGGGGTGACCACACTACCCGCGGTGCTGAAACCTCTTTCTGAGGGTGTGCTGGTAGCGCATATACAGATATTTTCGTGCTATTTTTGCCATTAGCGGAAACCTGCTGTGGGCCAAAGGCAGTGGAAGGTTTTTTTTCTCCTACACGTTAAAGCCTGGTTAGAATTATCACCATATAGCTTATTTTATACTACCTTTATTTTATAATCATTATGTTTCTATATAGTAGGCCCCTTTTAAATTTGGTCGTGACCCAAAGACGATATCATCGTCCATCGCGATGTTTCACTGTAAACATCGTCATCCGCCAATTAAGGAGACATCGCCCAAACCTAGTATACATAATATTTTTAACTTAAGAAATTCTAGCTTTCATTGAATCATAATATTAAATTGTAGAAATTATGACCATTAATTTAATAGATTTTACTCTACCACAAAGTAATTTTTTTCAGTGTACCCCATTATAGAATCTGGGTTTAGGGCTAGGGTTATTACCCTATTACAGCATCTGCACTAAAAACAATAAATAGAAATTAACCAGAGATTCTAAAAAGTAACAAAAAAATGCATTTCAACCATCCTCACTGCTGTAGCTGATTGACTTTGCATAAACGTTGTGTATATCTGGTTAATTATGGTCTACAGTTTCATGACCTATAATGGCTCATCCATCTGTGGTCTGATTCTCCTCAAGCACTGATCAAATCAAAACAGAAACATATGTGCTGTCAAGCTGCTCTCAAACACCAGGGGGAGCTATTACTCCAGAGTTCACACACACACACACACACACACACACACACACACACACACACACACACACACACACACACACACACACAGTTACACAATTTGTGTAACTCCCACAGCTGAGTTCCATTTTGCAATGTTAAGAAATCTGTTTCACAACTAAACATAAGCTCCTGTTCAAGAAAGACAGCCCCCCAAAACACACTCAAGAAAGACACGCCACCTCTCAAACACACTCATGAAAGACACACCCCCTCTCAAACTCGCTCTCAAACTCCAGACAGGAAGTTCCATAGACAACACTCTGATCTCTTGCAAAAGATCATGACCTGTGAACTTAAGTCACATAAGTCACGTTGTCTTGCCCTGTACTGTCCAGATGGTACATCGAAACTTATGCTTGCCTGCGTATTTGTGATTACATTTTAATTAAGCTTAATTAAATAAATTTAATTCTTTAACTTAATTTTATTCGAATAAGTGTTTTTACATAGAAGTTATTACAAATAGGATTTTTTTTCCATGAATATAGGTGCCCTTGTGTGTGATGAATAGTAATTTAGAATTCAATTTAGTGAACATTAATCTACACTGTCCACCATCACAGCCCAGAATAATGCTAGTGGCCTTGTCAAAGCTCTGGGACATGTTCAGAGAAGACACACCCCTCCCCCAGCCCCGCCCCTCCCCAGAGCCAAGACAACCCAGTCCAAACAAGCCCCATGAGACCATAGTGCAGAAATGACTGCTCACTTCCCGCACATACGCACGCGCACACACACACACACACGCGCATACACACACACACGCGCATACACACACACACGCGCATACACACACACACACACACACACACACACGCATACACACACACACACACACACACACACACACACATAATAGGGATCAGATGTTCTTTTTAAAGCTTGTGTTGTTTCCCTCTGTCCCAAATACCTCAATGTCTTCAGGGACTCAGTCATGGGAACATCAACACAGTGCTGTAGTTGAGGACACACACACATTCACACACTATGTATACACACAGCACACTTCATGATTAACAGTGTTAACAGTAGTCCTGCCTATTATGGCAATGCTTATTTTCCATAATATTTGTGCCTAGAGTCTAAAAATTTGGTGTGTGAACAAAGTCGCTAAAGTTGCCGTTATTGATAATTTAATCTAAATGAATATACACTTGTACAATATACAAAATATACATTTATACAATATACAAAATATACATTATCTCAATAAATCTTCTCTAGTGTGTTCTAATCAAAATGTACTTATTTGATTAATTGAAGTTAAACAGTGACAAATAATTTATTATTAAAATGTAACTGTTAAATGAATGTCTACAGCTACTCAGGTGGTAGCTCATGTGCTCTGTGTGTGTGTGTGTGTGTGTGTGTGTGTGTGTGTGTGTGTGTGTGTGTGTGTGTATATGTGTGTGTGTGTGCGTAGTTGGTGGCGGTTTATGAGGAACAGGAGCCCCATGCCGGAGGTGATGGTACCAGTGTGAGCTCTACTGGGAGCCCGTCTCCTGATGTGACCTCGGGGGACGTGGTGTGCTCAAGTCCCCTGTCTGCCTTCCAGCACTTCCACTCGTACCAGCCCAGCAGCGAGATTGAGGTCACACCCTCCACCCTACGAACCAGTAAGTTGCAGAGAGAGAGAGAGAGAGAGAGAGAGAGAGAGAGAGAGAGAGAGAGAGGAGAGAGAGAGAGAGAGAGGAGAGAGAGAGAGAGAGAGAGAGAGAGAGAGAGAGAGAGAGAGAGAGAGAGAGAGAGAGAGAGAGAGAGAGAGAGAGAGAGAGAGAGAGAGAGAGAGAGAGAGAGAGAGAGAGAGAGAGAGAGAGAGAGAGAGAGTGTGTGTGTGTGTGTGTACTGGACCCCCACTGGTATAGACACTGTGCAGAAAAAAGATTTGTGGTTAATCCTGATAGTCTCAGTGAGAGTTCTGATGGAGCATTGCTTTAACCCTAAACCTCACCATAACCCTGTGGCTTCCTTCCACAGTTACATTTACATTTAGGGCATTTAGCAGACTTAATGACTTACAAAGTGCTTTTCTGTTCACAGAATTCTAGGGTTAGGGTTAGATAGTAGCGCAGATAGGCCAGAATTCAAGACACCCTTGAACCACACTACTACCAAACTACAGGAATCAACACCAATACCTACAAGTGCAAATAAACACAGACCCAGTATCTCAAAAACTACAGGAATTAAAACCCGATACCTAGAAGTGTAAATAACAAACATAGGTGCTAACTGTGGTCCGCAGTCCTACCTGTAACTCCCACCCACCTCATTCTTCCTTCTGTCTGTTCGTTCTTGTCTCCGTCTCTGCCCGTCTCACAGACATGCCGTTGCGTGTGAGACGCAGTAGTGATCCAGCGCTACTCAACCTGGCAGCAATCTCGTTTTCTGAACCTCGCTCTCAACCCGAAGAAACGTCCAGGAAGAACCCCTGCCGATGGTCCACCACAGCGGGACTCTTGAAGTCCCGCAACACTTCTGGGATCAGCAGTCTGGAGAGAAAGGTGCAGGACGTACTGCCTTCTGTCTATACTCCATACTGCATACTGCCCTCCGTCTATACTGCATACTGCAATACTGATTCACATCGTAGTATAATGTCCACTATGAAACGAATCCAAACCTTACTACAAGGTCACAGTTTCCACAGTTTCCCAGTTTCCACGAGACCACGGTCACGTACTTGAATATTTGACAGACAGATACAAGCATCTTGCACAATACTGCAGATATGTATTTTGGTTGCATACTGCATTCTGATTTGGGGCCCAATCAGTATGTGAGAAGTATGTTGTAGGCTATTTCATACACAGTCCGTGTGAGTGTGTGTGAGTCTGAGATCATATTTTTTTCATATGCTGTCATAGAAGACTAATGTTTACTGCAACAGTCATAATTCCCACACATAATTAATGTCCCCAACCCCTTCATCATCCAGCCCTCTCTCTGCCGGTGTGTGATGATGGTGTATGATGAAGGCTAAGCAGTTATTGAATACTCCCTCCAGCACCCATCATCCCCACGACATTCTGTAAATATGTTTTCAGTAGACTGATGATGATGATTGTGAGAGATGGATATTTTTCCTTGTGGCCAGGAAGGTGTATGAAGAAAGCCAGACATCACTAGGGTCCACAGAGTGGGGATCACTAGGGTCCACAGAGTGGGGATCACTAGGGTCCACAGAGTGGGGATCACTAGGGTCCACAGAGTGGGGATCACTAGGGTTCACAGAGGGAGATCACTAGGGTTTACAGAGGGGGGGTCACTAGGGTTCACAGAGGGAGATCACTAGGGTTTACAGAGGGGGGGGGTCACTAGGGTTTACAGAGGGAGATCACTAGGGTTTACAGAGGGGGGGTCACTAGGGTTTACAGAGGGGGGGGTCACTAGGGTTCACAGAGGGGGGGTCACTAGGGTTCACAGAGGGGGGATCACTAGGGTTCACAGGGGGGGATCACTATGATTCACAGAGGGGGGATCACTAGGGTTCACAGAGGGGGGATCACTAGGGTTCACAGAGGGGGGTCACTAGGGTTCACAGAGGGGGATCACTAGGGTTCACAGAGGGAGATCACTAGGGTTTACAGAGGGGGGGGGGGTCACTAGGGTTCACAGAGGGGGGGGGGGGGTCACTAGGGTTCACAGAGGGGGGATCACTAGGGTTCACAGAGGGGGGGTCACTAGGGTTTACAGAGGGGGGGGGGTCACTAGGGTTCACAGAGGGGGGGGGTCACTAGGGTTCACAGAGGGGGATCACTAGGGTTCACAGGAGGGGATCACTAGGGTTTACAGAGGGGGGGATCACTAGGGTTCACAGGGGGGGATCACTAGGGTTCACAGAGGGGGGGGATCTCCTCTCCTCTAAGGGCGTACTCACACTAGGCTCTGTGATCCGGGCCCGGGCACGGTTGCCTGCCGAAGCACGGTTCGTTTGGCTAGTGTGAGCGCTCCAACCGTGCCCGGGCCCGGATCAGTTAACCGTGCTCGGGCCCGCTTGAAGAGGTGGGCCAGGGCACGATTCATGTGGACTCAGGCACGGTTCGCTTCTAGTGTGAGCGCTATCCGTGCCCGGGCCCGCTTGGTGCCTCGTGTGATTGGTTCATTTCGCTGGAACTCAAACATGACGTCAGTGATGCGATGCTCACGTTAAACAGTCATAGCGGCAAAGCGATTAGCAGACAATCGTTGTGTTAAATTATCGATAAATCTGTGCTTGCACCGTGTTTCTGCACTCCCAAAACGACTCCAAAAATACAATAAAAAGAGAATCGTGAACTCCATAGTGTTGTGCGAGCGCGCTTTTTTCCAAATAAAGCGGCGTTGTGATGACGTAAGCGTGCTCGGGCCGGGTTGATGAAGCCAGTGTGAGTGCAGGCCAGAGGGGGAGTGGGGAGGGGGGATAACCGGGCCCCAGCACGGAACCAGCAAACCGTGCCTAGTGTGAGTACGCCCTTAATGTGTTGTCTGCTTCAGGGTAGAGGATTAGATACGTACCGAAGCCTTCCCCGTGATGCAGGCCACTGGACCAATAAGAGAGAGTTTCAGCGAGAGAACACCCGCTCCTCATTAAGTGCCAACCACCCCATGGTGGATCGCTGGCTGGAGCGTCAGGAACAGGTACACACCCATAACACTCGTGAAGACTTATAACCTTTACATAAAGTGCATGTGTGGGGTGTGTGTGTGTGTGGTGAATGTGTATGTATATGTGTGTGTGGTGAATGTGTATGTATATGTGTGTGGGGTGAGAGTATGTGTGTGTGTGTGTGTGTGTGTGTGTGTGTGTGTGTGTGTGTGTGAGTGTGTGTGTGTGTGTGTGTGTGTGTGTGTGTGTGTGTGTGTGTGTGTGTGTGTGTGTGTGTGTGTGTGTGTGTGTGTGTGTGTTTTCTCTCCCTTCCACTTCACTCTTCTCTGCAGACACACAGAAGCATTGCTTGTCAGACATGCTGAAAGGCCTGGATAGAATAGTCACTCAATTTTTCACTCTCTCACTTACTCTTTCACTCTCAATCAGTCCTTCATTCTCTTCCTTGTCTTCTCTCTTGCCACTTTGCATTCTCTCCCTCTTGCACTCACTCATTCACACTCTATCTCTCTCTCTCACTCTGTCACTTACTCTCTCTCACTCTGTCACTCACTCTCTCTTACTCTGTCTCACTCTCTCTCTCTCTTACTGGCTTTTCCCCTCTACTTTAGAAATCAAATTTCAACTAACTAATTTCAATGAACATTCAGACTGAGGAACTCTATTCAGACTGCTGAGAACTGTTATGGTTTGTGCTTTAATTATAATGGAATGAGCTGATGTCTTACTCTTTCAAGAACACCCTGTACAATAACAATCAGGTTGTACGTGTGAGGTGTGTTTGCATGTACATATGTTTGTATGCAGATGATCACATCTGTGTCAGTGACACACACACCACAATAACCTCCCACACAGGAGACACACACACACACCACAATAACCTCATACAGAGACACCCACACACACACACACACCCAGGCCCGTTGACAGTCTTGCTGGGGCCCGGGACAAGAAAGTTTCATGTGCCCCCCCCCACCCCCCCCCCCCCCCCCGGCTTACGTCATTTGAATTTTCTCTGTAGCAGACAATCCTTGTGTTAGGTCATATAGTATATAATACAGCCACACATCAGCTGTTTCTGACAGCTGACTGGTTTATACTTGACGTGTCGCGAGCGGCGCGAGGGTCCGCGCGGCGAAAATGAAGTAATCGCAGTGGCACCGAACCTGCGCGAGGGTCTCGATTCTTCGCGAGGTCGTGCACCTCTCGAATTTTGTAACTTCGCGCGCGCCGCGCTTCAGCGCAATGAACAAAGTCACGTTTGCAGGGTTCATACACCTTTATAAGGTGGAATTCAAGCACTTGTACGTCACTTTAAATGTCCATTTCAATATTTCCCTGAACGCTAAACATAATTAAGTTAAATATTTATACATATACTCGAAATAATTTGCTTTTTATTTACATTATTTAATGGTTGTTTATTTTCAAAACGCCCAATCTTAACGTCTTCACGTTCTCTCATTTTTCGTCCTGGAATTACATTTGTTGTGAAACGAAGTAGTACTTTAGCCTAAATTCCAGCACTTTTCAAATACATTAAAATTCGACTTTCTTTTCTGCGCTCCAGATTTCTGTATTTACTTTAACTATCCACCACTGTATTTCCCGCTGTTGGACGGGTACCAGCCAGCTACGGTCGATGCTGGATCAAACCATTTTTCAGTGGGAGGCGGGGGTGTATGCACTTAATGGAAATATGCAGATAGG
>NC_135229.1:192500-250000 GCF_052324685.1 Brachyhypopomus gauderio | reverse complement strand
AAACTTCAGAGATCTCAGAGAAAAGAAAAGACAAGATGAGGAAGATAGATGGAGATATGATAGCAGTGAAACACCGGGGGAGAGATCAGACAGTAGAGAAAGTGGTATGAGAAAAATCAGACAATATAAAGAGAACAGCAGCCTAGATGAGAGGGATACTTGGAGATCCGACAGCACAGAAACACTGGATGAGAGATCGGACAAGAGAGACAGTACCGAGAAAAAACTCAGATACAAAACCAGAAAAGAGATGGAGCAATCATATGAGAAACTGTTAGAAAAAGAGAGATATGATGGAGAAAGAGAGAGATATAGAGTGAGATCAGACAATAGTGAGAGCGAGATCAGACACTATAGTGGGTGGGAAAGACATGACACTACAGAAAGACAGAGGGGCAGGCCAGTCCATCGAGACAGAGAGAGGAGACATTATGAAGGGAAAATCAGATCAAGTGATAGATTGATGGACACATCAGACAGAGCCCAACAGCGAGAGCGACTGGTATCATTTGGACCACAGACAGAGAGATGAGATGGAGAGAGAGAGGAACACTGAATGAAAAAAAATTCATTCATATCGGACTTTGAAACAGTTTCTTCTGTGAAATTATGGAAATTTACATTTTTATTAACTTAATGCCAAGGCACTATTGAATGTGTTTGCTCTCTCAACTGATGTAATAATTTTACACTGACTGACACTTTTATACACTGAGAAAGACAACATTTATTGTGCTGTTTTATTAAATGACCAAATTAAAGACATTTATCTTCAGTTCTCTGTATTCTGTTTTGTTATTATAGAGTAAAACTCCACAATACAGCCATGTAGAGTTGCCCAGACTATTATTTAGTCTAGTATACTTTCAGGAGTGTGCACAAGTTTGATTATTATATTTTTAATGGTCTGTAATATCTGTTGATGGCTCCATTTGAACTTGGTTATTTGGTGTGAAACTACAGTCACGTTGAATCTGACTGATCTAAGAATGTGCTTGCAGGAGCATTTTGCCTTTGTGCTTTCATTATATTACCCTAGAATCTTACCATGTGTGCACACATAGTGTGTCAACACACACACACACACACACACACACACACACACACACACACACACACACACACACACACACACACACACACACAAAAAGGCAGTTTATTCTCTGATGTTGCCTCTCTGTTCCATTTTGGAACAGATCTGATTTAAGAGCAGCCAATCAGGTCACAGCATTCTGCACATTACATTCACCCCCAGGGTATTCTGGGAATATGAATATCAGCGGCAGTTCTGTGAGGACATGCATGTGACTTTTACGCACACACACAAACCCTCTCTCTCTCTCTCTCTCTCTCTCTCACACACACACACACACACACACACACACACACACACCACTCCTGTACCTATAAACATACATGTACAAATTGTAATTCAGAGTTGTAGAGATAACAGCACGGTGAAACTAAAGGCTGAGACACAATGAAAAAGCCACGCCCCTCCCCCCACTACCACCACACCTACCAAAAATTGCACATGGCTCAAGCAAATCAAAATTGAAAGTGTCTTGGGATATGCAGATTAGATGACATCACAATGACTGCTCTGACCAGTTTCTCCTTTTACTCCTGATGAAACCACACAAACCTGCAGATTATTCAGACTGAGCCACCAGACACCAGACCACAAGAACAGCTTCACGTCACCGGCACACACCTAATCACCAGCACACCTGCTTATTCTACCTCACATACATCACATATTCATAAGTAACTTATTAAAATGCATTTTCTCTAAATAGCTTTATTAAATGCCTGATATTTTCTATCTATTCAACAGCAGAAAGTGAAAGTGTTTGTGTGACGTGCTCATACAGTAAGATGGATTCATAAAATAAGATGATTCCTTTAATGTTTGACCATTTATCAGTTTATCTGAATACAATCAAGTAGAATTAATATAACAGGAAGATTGTATTAAGTGATGGACCATCAGTACTGTTTTAGGATTATTGCAAATATAATTTGCTTCCTGTGGAAAATGGTGAACTATTTTCTGTCCCTGTGTTTGTCAGTTTGAAACCCTGTGTGGTCCTGGTGGGCCTGAGCAGAACCCGAGTCCAGCTCTGGACGATCGAGAGCGACGCATATCACACAGCCTGTACGGGGGCATCGAGGGTCTCGACGAGAACCTGAAACCTCAAAACCACATCAGCAGCAAAGGGCCTGGTGAGATACAGTAACCACAGTAACAGACCAGCACAGAGGGGGTGAGATACAGTAACCACAGTAACAGACCAGCACAGAGGGGGTGAGTTACAGTAACCACAGTAACAGACCAGCACAGAGGGGGTGAGTTACAGTAACCACAGTAACAGACCAGCACAGAGGGGGTGAGTTACAGTAACCACAGTAACAGACCAGCACAGAGGGGGTGAGATACAGTAACCACAGTAACAGACCAGCACAGAGGGGGTGAGTTACAGTAACAACACAGTAACAGACCAGCACAGAGGGGGTGAGTTACAGTAACCACAGTAACAGACCAGCACAGAGGGGGTGAGATACAGTAACCACAGTAACAGACCAGCACAGAGGGGGTGAGATACAGTAACCACAGTAACAGACCAGCACAGAGGGGGTGAGATACAGTAACCACAGTAACAGACCAGCACAGAGGGGGTGAGATACAGTAACCACAGTAACAGACCAGCACAGAGGGGGTGAGTTACAGTAACAACACTAACAGACCAGCACAGTGGGGGTGAGTTACAGTAACAACACTAACAGACCAGCACAGTGGGGGTGAGTTACAGTAACAGCAGTAACAGACCAGCACGGAGGGGGTGAGTTACAGTAACCACAGTAACAGACCACCACGGAGGGGGTGAGTTACAGTAACCACAGTAACAGACCAGCACAGAGGGGGTGAGTTACAGTAACCACAGTAACAGACCAGCACAGAGGGGGTGAGATACAGTAACCACAGTAACAGACCAGCACAGAGGGAGTGAGTTACAGTAACCACACTAACAGACCAGCACAGAGGGGGTGAGTTACAGTAACCACACTAACAGACCAGCACAGAGGGGGTGAGTTACAGTAACAACGCTAACAGACCAGCACAGAGGGGGTGAGTTACAGTAACAACACAGTAACAGACCAGCACAGAGGGGGTGTGTGATGGGTGTGTATTAGTGTGTCTATTTATGTGATGATAGTTTTTCTTGTCTTCTCTGTTAGGTCACTTTCAGCTTTCTCCCACGGTCAATATGACTAAAGCTGACACCGTCATGATTGAAGACGACAGACCTGTTCTTCCCACCCACCTCTCTGACCAATCATCTTCCAGTTCCCATGATGAAATTGCTTTTGCTGTCGAGACTCCGCCCCCGTGGCCAGGACAGGAGCTCCGCCTCCAGAATGACAGGTGACAGAACATAAGAACATTCTTTAGCCATGAATGTTGAACAGCTCTGTGAGGATGACATGATTATGTTCCTGTAGTCAATTAACACAGCAGGTTGTTCAGTTTCATTATTCCTGTCATTATTCCTCTCCTTCCTTCATTCCTCCTTTACCTTCTATCTCTCTCTCTCCCCCCCTCTCTTCCTCCATCTCTTTCCCCCTGTACCTCTGCCTCTCTCCCCCTTTCTCTCCCTTCCCCTTCACCCCCTCCCTCTCACCCTCTCTGTCTTTCAGCTCTCTGAGTGTAGGAGGAGAGGATGAGATGTTTCAGAGGGAGGGCTACGGAAGGCAGAGCATGTCAGAGAAACGCACCAAACAGCACGGAGATGCCACTCAGCTTGACATCGTCAAGACACGCAAGTCCAGGAGCATGGACCTGGGTACCCACGCCCGCCCAGCCCACATACCCTACAAACCCACAAGAGTTCCTAAAACAATTACTAACAAACAATTCCTAAACTCCTCTGACTCACTACACAGTTCCTACACAACTGACCACAGTACATACACAACAATGCACAAATTGACCCAGACTACATCCCAAAAGCTGTTGTGGAAACTTCACGGTTTTGTATGAACTCTCTCTGGACTCTATTTTTTCCAATCCTGTCTCAGAAATTCCTTAATTTCACAGCTAACTGTTTCCACTTCTGCTTCAGCTTTGAAATAGCAAGTGTTGATCAGGTTTTAACTTTAGTGCGCTTAAGTAGAAGTGGAAACCCCAGCCACTCTATAGAGCAAGGCTATTCAACTGGCGGCCCGCGGACCAGAACCAGCCCTTTAATGAATTTGTACTGGCCCGCGGCTCATCTCCTCATAAATAATAATGAATATTTGATAAACTGCCGTAAAAATAAATAACATTCTATTTGCTAAATTTTACGACACTGTGTCGAAAGTTACGAAAGTTACGAATTTACGTTCGCGAATTTACGTTTACGTTTTACGTTTACGAATTTACGTTCGCCCCTCCCATCAACAAATTACGTTCGCCAACCCCAAGTGTTTGCTTCAATTTTACATCCACTATGACAGTATTGGTATAGGTCTGAAAATTGTCTGGCCCACAGGTCTGAGCTCTCTGCCAAATCTGGCCCACAGAAAAACATAGTTGAATAGCCCTGCTATAGCGCTTCACATCAGTGTCACTGTACATTGTGGTTCTCATCTGGCTCCACACATAGGTGACGTTAACCTGCTTACATGAGGTGACATTAACCTGCTTGTGTGAGAACCCTAATCCTGAGTTCCTGCAAGCTGACTGGTTAGTGCCTGTAAACTGATTGATCAGTGCCTGTAAACTGACTGGTCAGTGCCTGTAAACTGACTGGTCAGTGCCTGTAAACTGACTGGTTAGTGCCTGTAAACTGACTGGTTAGTGCCTGTAAACTGACTGCATTCTGCAGGTTGTATACCGAAGCTAGCTGTGCATGCTGAATGTCTATACTAACCACACACTGGGGTTTGTGTTTGTGTGGGTGTGTTTGTGTGGGTGTGTTTGTGCATGCCTCTCACAGTGGCTGATGAGATTAACCTCAGCTCTTGCAGAGAGAACTACTCAGGTGAGAACACACACACACGAGGACACACACACATTTGTTCTTATGTGATCAGCACAGCATTCTAATTTGCATGGTGTTTGGGGAGTGTGTGATGTTTGGGGTGTGTGCGTGGTGTTTGGGGCGTGTGGTGTTTGGGGCGTGCGTGGTGTTTGGGGCATGTGGTGTTTGGGGCGTGCGTGGTGTTTATAGAGGGCTGATTTGTACTATGCTGTTACATAGTAGTACTAGTTATAAATAAATTACTAGTACAGTAATTTATTACTTTTCCTTAAGTTCTCCTGCCAAAAATCTCTTCTTCAATTCCAGTTTCTCCAGAGGACGATTATGTCCTTTGTCAGTTCGAGCTTGTTGTGTCTTTCTCTTGTCGTTTTTGTGAATGGGTTATTGAGTGCTGTTTCTCCTTTAATCCTTTTCTACCTGTTTATCCTCACACTCGTTTATACATGAGCTATGTGTGTATACACATATGCATACACACACAAACACACACACACCCTGTGCAGTTACACTGATGCTTCTGTACATTGTAAGGGTCAGAGAATGTCCGTCCAGGTTTGTTACTGTGTGATTTAAGTATGTTATTAATTGTGTGGTTAAGTATGTGATAAACTGTGATTAACTATGATTACCTGTGTTGGTAAGAGTGTGGTTAACTGTGTGGATCAGTGTGTGATTAATTGTGTGGTTAAGTTTGTGGTTAACTGATTGACTGTTGTTAATTGTATGATTAACTGTGGTTAGGTGTGCGATTAACTGTGTGGTTAAGTGTGTTGGTAAGTGTGTGATTAACTGTGGTTAAGTGTGATTAACTGTGTGATTGTATGATTAACTGTGGTTAAGTGTGTGATTGTGTGGTTAACTGTGATTAACTGTATGGTTGTGTGTGACTAATTAACTGTGTGCTTAAGTGTGTGGTTAACTGTCAGGGTTCGTACGGTCATGAAAAACCTGGAAAAGTTATGGAATTTGAAAATAGCAATTTCCAGGCCTGGATAAGTTTTGGAAAAACTAAAAATACTCAAATGTTTTGGAAAAGTCATGGAAATTTGCTTGACACAATAAATATATGTCGATAACCGGAAGAAAAAATAAACATATATAATATAGCCATGTTTTTTCTTTGTGCGGACCACTAACGTAACTTCACAGGTTAGTTCGCTACGTTAGCGTTGGACTCCAAGCGGAGCTGTAGATTGTACTTTGACATGTAAATCAGCGTAATGCTGGTAAATGCCGATTCAACTATGGCTGCTTCAGTTGGACAAATACAAGCTGTGGCTTGAGAAAGACAAGGACACGGGGCATGCAAAATGTGCACTGTGTGGTTAACCAACTGGTTAACGTTGGGGTTAGAGACTGAAAAGTCCGACGCAAAGCAGTTTTCGTCGTTAAGCGCGAACCTAGATTTAGACACGCCTTGATCGTAAACACAGAATAGAAAAAAACTAACAATGTTCTCGTGCGTACAGCGTGAGAAAGAGCGACCGCGTTGCCGAGATGGCCTGCGGTGGAGGCTGTGCTGCTTCAGCTTATCGTACACAACACTACACAACACTCCACTACACTCCACAACACTCCACTGTGCTGCCACTGCACCTCCACGCACCGCGCGAAATTAAGAAAAGTCGGTCGTAACTCCGTCCGTCGTTAACCAGACCCGTCGGTAAGCGGGAACTCACCAGCTTTTAGCCCGGATACGGCTTATAGCTACAACATTTTCCATTAAAAAAAAACTTAGATGCGGCTTATATTGATATTGAAAATACGGTAAATGTTTATTTTTTCAATTAAACCATGTGTCTTTTCATTAATTGATGATATACTGTGGAATTTTAGCCTGGATTTTTTCTTATTTTTCGTGTCTACACATATGTTTAGAGAATGTACAGTCATTGAAATTTGTCTGAAAGTCATGGAAAAGTCATGGAAATTAGTTGTCAAAAAAGTGTATGAACCCTGACTGTGTGATTAACTAAGGTTAAGTGTGTGGTTAAGTGTGTGACTTTGTGGTTAAGTGTGTGATTAACTGTGTGGTTAAGTATGTGGGCAAGTGTGTGATTAACTGTGTGGTTACGTGTGTGATTACCTGTGATTGTATGATTAACTGTGGTTAACTGTGATTAACTGTGTGGTTATCTGTGGTTAAGTGTGCAGTTAAGTGTGTGATTAAGTGTGATTGTGTGATTGTGTGCTTAAGTGTGTGGTTAACTGTGTGAATAACTATGGTTGTGTGTGACTGTAATTAACTGTGTGCTTAAGTGTGTGGTTAACTGTGTGATTAACTATGGTTAAGTGATTGACTGTGTGGTTAAGTGTGTGATTTACTGTGTCTTTAAGTGCGATATTAACTGTGATATCTCTTGCGTTTTGTCTCTGGTTCTTTTTTTTTGTCTCAGGGTCTACAGAACGTGATGTTGGCCCTTCTCTAGGCTTGAAGAAGTCCAGCTCCTTAGAAAGTTTACAGACTGCAGTTGCTGAAGCAACACTCAATGGAGATGTCCCCTTCCACAGGCCACGCCCCCGTATTATAAGGGGGCGTGGCTGTAATGAAAGTTTCCGGGCAGCCATTGACAAATCATATGACCGACCAGCTGCTAATGAGGAAGAATCGGAGGTCATGGATACGCGTATGGAAATATCAGAATTTGTTTATTTTAACAGAAGCAGTTGATTGGGCTGAATGTTTGTGTATTTAGATTTCTGTTTTTGCCCCTCCCCCCAGTTGAGGAGGACACAGAGGAGAGCTCTAGGTCAGGGCGGGACTCCGTCTCCACGGTAACTGATCCCACGCCACTTCCTGATCAACAGCTACCAAATGACACTCAGGATGACAAGAAGAAAGGAGGAAAAGACAGAAAGAAGACTGAAGAAAAAGAAAAGAGTAAAGGGAAGAAAGGGGTGCTGAAGGGTCTTGGAGAAATGTTCAGGTGAGAAAATGAGTAAGGAGAGTTGAGGAGAGGAGGAGGTATTCACTGGTGTTGAGGAGAGGAGGTGGTGTTCACTGGTGTTGAGAGGAGGAGGTGTTCACTGGTGTTGAGGAGAGGAGGAGGTGTTCACTGGTGTTGAGGAGAGGAGGAGGTGTTCACTGGTGTTGAGGAGAGGAGGTGGTGTTCACTGGTGTTGAGGAGAGGAGGAGGTATTCACTGGTGTTGAGGAGAGGAGGTGGTGTTCACTGGTGTTGAGAGGAGGAGGAGGTGTTCACTGGTGTTGAGGAGAGGAGGTGTTCACTGGTGTTGAGGAGAGGAGGAGGTGTTCACTGGTGTTGAGGAGAGGAGGAGGTGTTCACTGGTGTTGAGGAGAGGAGGAGGTGTTTGCTGGTGTTGAGAGGAGAGGTGTTCACTGGTGTTGAGGAGAGGAGGAGGTGTTTGCTGGTGTTGAGGAGAGGAGGTGGTGTTCACTGGTGTTGAGGAGAGGAGGTGGTGTTCACTGGTGTTGAGAGGAGGTGGTGTTCACTGGTGTTGAGAGGAGGAGGTGTTCACTGGTGTTGAGGAGAGGAGGTGGTGTTCACTGGTGTTGAGAGGAGGTGGTGTTCACTGGTGTTGAGGAGAGGAGGAGGTGTTCACTGGTGTTGAGAGGAGGAGGTGTTTGCTGGTGTTGAGGAGAGGAGGAGGTGTTCACTGGTGTTGAAGAGAGGAGGTGGTGTTCACTGGTGTTGAGGAGGAGGTGTTCACTGGTGTTGAGGAGAGGTGTTCACTGGTGTTGAGGAGAGGAGGTGGTGTTCGCTGGTGTTGAGAAGAGGAGGAGGTGTTCGCTGGTGTTGAGGAGAGGAGGAGGTGTTCACTGGTGTTGAGGAGAGGAGGAGGTGTTTGCTGGTGTTGAGGAGAGGAGGAGGTGTTCACTGGTGTTGAGGAGAAGAGGAGGTGTTCACTGGTGTTGAGGAGAGGAGGTGTTCACTGGTGTTGAGGAGAGGAGGAGGTGTTCACTGGTGTTGAGGAGAGGAGGTGGTGTTCACTGGTGTTGAGGAGAGGAGGAGGTGTTCACTGGTGTTGAGGAGAGGAGGAGGTGTTCACTGGTGTTGAGAGGAGGTGGTGTTCACTGGTGTTGAGGAGAGGAGGAGGTGTTCACTGGTGTTGAGAGGAGGTGGTGTTCACTGGTGTTGAGGAGAGGAGGAGGTGTTCACTGGTGTTGAGGAGAGGAGGAGGTGTTCACTGGTGTTGAGGAGAGGAGGAGGTGTTCACTGGTGTTGAGAGGAGGTGGTGTTCACTGGTGTTGAGGAGAGGAGGTGTTCACTGGTGTGTGTTAAGCCACTGGTCTGAGGTACTGGTGTGTGTGAATGAGGGAGATGGATATATGCTGTCTATCTCTGGCTTCGCTGGTTGTCACGGAGATGCAGAGCAGGATGTGACAGTATGAAAGAAGTCTGGATGATGAATGTTCCTGCACTAGCAGTCTCAGAAAGTTTCTGACTGTGAGAACGTGTGTGTGTGTGTGTGTGTGTGTGTGTGTGTGTGCGCGCATGCGCGCGTCTGTGTGTGTATGTGTATGTACGCACCTCATGCATGGCTCTTTCAAAGATCTTCTCGCCATATTAATAAAGTCACCTGAATACCAAACGCGCGCACACACACACACACACACACACACACACACACACACACACACACACACACACACACACACACACACACACACAGAGTGTCACTTTATGTTTGGATGCTGATAAATTACAGATGTAGCTAATCTAGAGTTCCTTTGGAGGACTTTATAACTGCACGCTAAACCCTAACCCTGCACCCTAACCCTAGAGTAATGTTGACTACTGTATAACTGCACTCTAAACACTAATACTAGTCCCTAATCCTGATTCTACAGTACTGATGTGCACTACCGTATAACTGCACTCTTGAGTCTAGGGCACTTCCTGCATGGGGCTTCAATGGTACGGCAGACGGCGGCAATGATGATAATGTTGGCTTCATTTCCACATGGGGAGATTTCTCTCCCTCTCTCTTTCTCTTTCTCTCTTTCTCTGACCCTCCATGTTAATACCACGAGGACATAAAGCCCAAATGACAGAGAGTATTGACCTGAGTTACACTGGGAAGTTTCAAAAATAGTGAATCATGTTTTATAAGACACACAGGCAGAGAAGAACAGGAAGAGAGTGAGACATCATGTTGCACAACGAGTGTAAAGGCTGAACAAAAGTGCAGCTCTCAGTGCCATGTCGACATACACTGGCAGTACTGTGTGTGTGTGTGTGTGTGTGTGTGTGTGTGTGTGTGTGTGTGTGTAGAGAGAGAGAGTGTGTTGTCTGAGTGTCCATATGATTGTTCTGTCCACTGAGGGAGTTTTAAAATCCTTATCAGAACGGAACCTGCCGTCCTGTCCATGGTTAAGTGTGTAGAGGGGGATATGGGTGAGAGAGTATTATTAATGAGAGTTGTGCACATGCGCGTGTGTGGTTTTGTGTGTGTGTGCGTGTGTGCGTGTGTGCGTGTGTGCGTGTGCGTGTGCGTGTGTGTGTGTGTGTGTGTGTTTCTCAGGTTTGGGAAGCATCGTAAGGATGAGCGAGTTCACAGTAAAAACAGCACGTGGAGAGAAGCAGAGACTCAGACATCTGAGGAGGAGACACAGAGAATGAGACAAGAACAAGAGAGGTACACACAACACACACACTCACACAACACGCACACAACACACACACGCACACAACACACACACGCACACAACACACACACGCACACAACACACGCGCGCGCACACACACACACACAGGCAGAGAAGGACAGGAAGAGAGTGAGACAGCATGTTGCACAACGAGTGTAAAGGCTGGACACACCACACACACAACACACACACTAACACAACACATGGGTGTGGGTGGTTGAGTGTTGTGTTGGGGGTGTGGATGGTTGGAGTGTTGGGGGTGTGGATGGTTGGAGTGTTGGGGGTGTGGATGGTTGGGGTGTTGGGGGTGTGGATGGTTGGGGTGTTGGGGGTGTGGATGGTTGGGGTGTTGGGGGTGTGGATGGTTGGGGTGTTGGGGTGTGGATGGTTGGGGTGTTGGGGGTGTGGATGGTTGGAGTGTTGGGGGTGTGGATGGTTGAGGTGTTGGGGGTGTGGATGGTTGGAGTGTTGGGGGTGTGGATGGTTGAGGTGTTGGGGGTGTGGATGGTTGGAGTGTTGGGGGTGTGGATGGTTGAGGTGTTTGGGGGTGTGGATGGTTGAGGTGTTTGGGGGTGTGGGTGGTTGGGGGTGTGGGTGGTTGAGATGTTTGGGGGTGTGGATGGTTGGGGTGTTCGGGGTGTGGGTGGTTGGGGTGTGGGTGGTTGGGGTGTTGGGGGTGTGGATGGTTGGAGTGTTGGGGGTGTGGGTGGTTGGAGTGTTGGGGTGTGGATGGTTGGGGTGTGGGTGGTTGGAGTGTTGGGGGTGGATGGTTGGAGCGTTGAGGGTGTGGGTGGTTGGAGCGTTGGGGGTGTGGGTGGTTGGAGTGTTGGGGGGTGTATGGTTGGAGTGTTGGGGGGTGTATGGTTGGAGTGTTGGGGGTGGGTGGTTGGAGTGTTGGGGTGTAGATGGTTGGAGTGTTGGGGTGTAGATGGTTGGAGTGTTGGGGGTGTGGATGGTTGGGGTGTTTGGGGGTGTGGATGGTTGGGGTGTTGAGGGTATGGATGGTTGGAGTGTTGGGGGTGAGGATGGTTGGAGTGTTGGGGGTGTGGGTGGTTGGAGTGTTGGGGGTGTGGGTGGTTGGAGTGTTGGGGTGTGGATGGTTGGAGTGTTGGGGGGTGGATGGTTGGAGTGTTGGGGGTGTGGGTGGTTGGAGTGTTGGGGGTGTGGGTGGTTGGAGTGTTGGGGGTGTGGGTGGTTGGAGTGTTGGGGGGTGGGTGGTTGGAGTGTTGGGGGGTGGATGGTTGGGGTGTTGGGGGGTGGATGGTTGAGTGTTGTGTTGGGGGTGTGGATGGTTGGAGTGTTGGGGGTGTGGATGGTTGAGGTGTTGGGGGTGTGGATGGTTGGAGTGTTGGGGGTGTGGATGGTTGAGGTGTTTGGGGGTGTGGATGGTTGAGGTGTTTGGGGGTGTGGGTGGTTGGGGGTGTGGGTGGTTGAGATGTTTGGGGGTGTGGATGGTTGGGGTGTTCGGGGTGTGGGTGGTTGGGGTGTGGGTGGTTGGGGTGTTGGGGGTGTGGATGGTTGGAGTGTTGGGGGTGTGGGTGGTTGGAGTGTTGGGTGTGGATGGTTGGGGTGTGGGTGGTTGGAGTGTTGGGGGTGGATGGTTGGAGCGTTGGGGGTGTGGGTGGTTGGAGCGTTGGGGGTGTGGGTGGTTGGAGCGTTGGGGGATGTATGGTTGGAGTGTTGGGGGGTGTATGGTTGGAGTGTTGGGGGTGGGTGGTTGGAGTGTTGGGGTGTAGATGGTTGGAGTGTTGGGGTGTAGATGGTTGGAGTGTTGGGGGTGTGGATGGTTGGGGTGTTTGGGGGTGTGGATGGTTGGGGTGTTGAGGGTATGGATGGTTGGAGTGTTGGGGGTGAGGATGGTTGGAGTGTTGGGGGTGTGGGTGGTTGGAGTGTTGGGGGTGTGGGTGGTTGGAGTGTTGGGGTGTGGATGGTTGGAGTGTTGGGGGGTGGATGGTTGGAGTGTTGGGGGTGAGGATGGTTGAGGTGTTTGGGGGTGTGGATGGTTGGGGTGTTGAGGGTATGGATGGTTGGAGTGTTGGGGGTGAGGATGGTTGGAGTGTTGGGGGTGAGGATGGTTGGAGTGTTGGGGGTGTGGGTGGTTGGAGTGTTGGGGGGTGGATGGTTGGAGTGTTGGGGGTGTGGGTGGTTGGAGTGTTGGGGGGTGGATGGTTGGAGTGTTGGGGGTGTGGGTGGTTGGAGTGTTGGGGGTGTGGGTGGTTGGAGTGTTGGGGGTGTGGGTGGTTGGAGTGTTGGGGGGTGGGTGGTTGGAGTGTTGGGGGGTGGGTGGTTGGAGTGTTGGGGGGTGGATGGTTGAGTGTTGTGTTGGGGGTGTGGATGGTTGGAGTGTTGGGGGTGTGGATGGTTGAGGTGTTGGGGGTGTGGATGGTTGGAGTGTTGGGGGTGTGGATGGTTGAGGTGTTTGGGGGTGTGGATGGTTGAGGTGTTTGGGGGTGTGGGTGGTTGGGGGTGTGGGTGGTTGAGATGTTTGGGGGTGTGGATGGTTGGGGTGTTGGGGGTGTGGGTGGTTGGGGTGTTGGGGGTGTGGGTGGTTGGAGTGTTGGGGGTGTGGGTGGTTGGAGTGTTGGGGTGTGGATGGTTGGAGTGTTGGGGTGTGGATGGTTGGAGTGTTGGGGTGTGGGTGGTTGGAGTGTTGGGGGT
Source organism: Brachyhypopomus gauderio (assembly GCF_052324685.1). Classification (NCBI taxonomy): domain Eukaryota; kingdom Metazoa; phylum Chordata; class Actinopteri; order Gymnotiformes; family Hypopomidae; genus Brachyhypopomus; species Brachyhypopomus gauderio. Next base: position 236,705 of record NC_135229.1, on the reverse strand, counting down.
GGATGGTTGGAGCGTTGGGGGTGTGGGTGGTTGGAGCGTTGGGGGTGTGGGTGGTTGGAGTGTTGGGGGGTGGATGGTTGGAGTGTTGGGGGGTGGATGGTTGGAGTGTTGGGGGGTGTATGGTTGGAGTGTTGGGGGTGTGGATGGTTGGGGTGTTGGGGGTGTGGATGGTTGGGGTGTTGGGGTGTGGATGGTTGGGGTGTTGGGGGTGTGGATGGTTGAGGTGTTGGGGGTGTGGATGGTTGGAGTGTTGGGGGTGTGGATGGTTGAGGTGTTTGGGGGTGTGGATGGTTGAGGTGTTTGGGGGTGTGGGTGGTTGAGATGTTTGGGGGTGTGGATGGTTGGGGTGTTGGGGGTGTGGGTGGTTGGGGTGTGGGTGGTTGGGGTGTTGGGGGTGTGGATGGTTGGAGTGTTGGGGTGTGGATGGTTGGGGTGTGGGTGGTTGGATGGTTGGGGTGTGGGTGGTTGGAGCGTTGGGGGTGTGGGTGGTTGGAGCGTTGGGGGTGTGGGTGGTTGGAGTGTTGGGGGGTGTATGGTTGGAGTGTTGGGGGGTGTATGGTTGGAGTGTTGGGGGTGGGTGGTTGGAGTGTTGGGGTGTAGATGGTTGGAGTGTTGGGGGTGTGGATGGTTGGGGTGTTTGGGGGTGTGGATGGTTGGGGTGTTGAGGGTATGGATGGTTGGAGTGTTGGGGGTGAGGATGGTTGGAGTGTTGGGGGTGTGGGTGGTTGGAGTGTTGGGGGTGTGGGTGGTTGGAGTGTTGGGGTGTGGATGGTTGGAGTGTTGGGGGGTGGATGGTTGGAGTGTTGGGGGGTGGATGGTTGGAGTGTTGGGGGTGAGGATGGTTGAGGTGTTTGGGGGTGTGGATGGTTGAGGTGTTGAGGGTATGGATGGTTGGAGTGTTGGGGGTGAGGATGGTTGGAGTGTTGGGGGTGTGGGTGGTTGGAGTGTTGGGGGGTGGATGGTTGGAGTGTTGGGGGTGTGGGTGGTTGGAGTGTTGGGGGTGTGGGTGGTTGGAGTGTTGGGGGTGTGGGTGGTTGGAGTGTTGGGGGTGTGGGTGGTTGGAGTGTTGGGGGGTGGGTGGTTGGAGTGTTGGGGGGTGGATGGTTGGAGTGTTGGGGGGTGGATGGTTGGGGTGTTGGGGGGTGGATGGTTGGGGTGTTGGGGGGTGGATGGTTGAGTGTTGTGTTGGGGGTGTGGATGGTTGGAGTGTTGGGGGTGTGGATGGTTGAGGTGTTGGGGGTGTGGATGGTTGGAGTGTTGGGGGTGTGGATGGTTGAGGTATTTGGGGGTGTGGATGGTTGAGGTGTTTGGGGGTGTGGGTGGTTGGGGGTGTGGGTGGTTGAGATGTTTGGGGGTGTGGATGGTTGGGGTGTTGGGGGTGTGGGTGGTTGGGGTGTGGGTGGTTGGGGTGTTGGGGGTGTGGATGGTTGGAGTGTTGGGGGTGTGGGTGGTTGGAGTGTTGGGGTGTGGATGGTTGGAGTGTTGGGGTGTGGGTGGTTGGAGTGTTGGGGGTGGATGGTTGGAGCGTTGGGGGTGTGGGTGGTTGGAGTGTTGGGGGGTGGATGGTTGGAGTGTTGGGGGGTGTATGGTTGGAGTGTTGGGGGTGGGTGGTTGGAGTGTTGGGGTGTGGATGGTTGGAGTGTTGGGGGTGTGGATGGTTGGGGTGTTTGGGGGTGTGGATGGTTGGGGTGTTGAGGGTATGGATGGTTGGAGTGTTGGGGGTGAGGATGGTTGGAGTGTTGGGGGTGTGGATGGTTGGAGTTTTGGGGTGTGGATGGTTGGAGTGTTGGGGTGTGGGTGGTTGGAGTTTTGGGGTGTGGGTGGTTGGAGTGTTGGGGGGTGGATGGTTGGAGTGTTGGGGGGTGGATGGTTGGAGTGTTGGGGGTGGATGGTTGGAGTGTTGGGGGTGAGGATGGTTGGAGTGTTGGGGGTGAGGATGGTTGAGGTGTTTGGGGGTGTGGATGGTTGAGGTGTTGAGGGTATGGATGGTTGGAGTGTTGGGGGTGTGGGTGGTTGGAGTGTTGGGGTGAGGATGGTTGGGGTGTTGGGGGTGTGGATGGTTGAGGTGTTGAGGGTATGGATGGTTGGAGTGTTGGGGGTGTGGGTGGTTGGAGTGTTGGGGGTGGATGGTTGGAGTGTTGGGGGGTGGATGGTTGAGGTGTTGAGGGTATGGATGGTTGGAGTGTTGGGGGTGTGGGTGGTTGGAGTGTTGGGGGTGGATGGTTGGAGTGTTGGGGGGTGGATGGTTGGAGTGTTGGGGGTGTGGGTGGTTGGAGTGTTGGGGGGTGGATGGTTGGAGTGTTGGGGGGTGGATGGTTGGAGTGTTAGGGGTGAGGATGGTTGAGGTGTTTGGGGGTGTGGATGGTTGGGGTGTTGAGGGTATGGATGGTTGGAGTGTTGGGGGTGTGGGTGGTTGGAGTGTTGGGGTGAGGATGGTTGGGGTGTTGGGGGGTGTTGGTGTGGGTGATTGTCAGTGTTTCAGTGTTTTTCCATCTGTTAGAGTTATTGCTCGATTGTTTTGTCTGCTAATGGGCTTTAGATGTTTATCACAGCCAGATCTTGCTGTCCTGACATTGTGTATTCAACACATTTCCTCATAGTGTGACCCCCATTCACAGGGGCTCACACAGCTGCTGCGGTAGCCCAGTTTGTGATGGAATTGTGTTTGCAGTGTTCACTGTTGAGGTAGATGAAACATACAAAGACCGTAATCACAACCCCAGCTGAGTATGTGAGGTCACATGGGGTCACAGAGCGTATGTGATGTCACATGGGGTCACAGAGAGTATGTGAGGTCACATGGGTTCACTTCCACACAGAAAAGCATCTTGAAATGAAGAAACAGAAAATAATTCAGTTTAGAACTACATTTTACTGCATATATACACAAGTGTGTTGAGTGCATATGTGTGTGTGGTTGGGAGTGTGTGTTGTGTGTAGGTGTTTATATATACATGTATATGTTGAGTGTGTGTATGTGTATGTACATTTTATAGACTAACACCAGTAAATGTTTAACAAGTTTATCATGACGCAGTGTGTGTGCAGTAAATATGTCTGTGTGTGTCAGTGTGCAGTAAACATGTTGTGTGTATCAGTGTCTATTATGTGTGTAGCCGTGTGTGTATGTGTTGTGTTTATAGCAGTGTGTGTATGTGTTTATTGCATTGTGTGTGTGTTGTGTTTGTGTGTGTGTGTATAGCAGTGTGTGTTGGTTGTGTGTATAGCAGTGTATGTGTATCAGTGTGTGTGTGTATCAGTTTGTGTGTATCAGTGTGTGTGTTGTGTGTGGGTTGTGTGTATAGCAGTGTATCAGTGTGTGTATCAGTGTGTGTATCAATGTGTGTATCAGTGTGTATATGTGTTGTGTTTATTGCATTGTGTGTGTGTTGTGTTTGTGTGCATGTATAGCAGTGTGTGTTGGTTGTGTTTATAGCAGTGTATGTGTATCAGTGTGTGTGTGTGTGTGTGTGTCAGTGTGTGTGTATCAGTGTGTGTGGGTTGTGTGTATAGCAGTGTATCAGTGTGTGTATCAATGTGTGTATCAGTGTGTATAGCAGTGTGCACTGTGTGTGTGTGCACTATGTGTGTGTATACAGTGTGTGTACAGTGTGTGTGTGTACTGTGTGTGTTGTGTGTGTGTGTACATTGTGTGTGTGTGTGTACTGTGTGTGTTGTGTGTGTACATTGTGTGTGTGTGTGTGTACTGTGTGTGTGTGTGTGTGTGTACAGTGTGTGTGTGTGTGTGTGTGTACTGTGTGTGTGTGTGTGTGTGGGTGTGTACAGTGTGTGTGTGTGTACGTACAGTGTGTGTGGGTGTGTGTACAGTGTGTGTGTGGGTGTGTGTACAGTGTGCTGTAAGTGTTTTGCTCTCTGCAGGATTCAGGCTAAGATGCGTGAGCTGCGTGCCCGTCAGGCGCGGGACCGAGACTCCGCGGAGATGCAGGACGGAGCGCAAGCTTCAGTATCCAGCGAGCAGAGCCCCTTCCTGGGCATCACGTCTCTCCCAGCCTCCCTAGAGCGAGGGACCTATCACAGCTACCGCACACCACCAGACTCGCCGCACACATTCACCAACGCCCACAATGGACACCTGCCCTCAGACAGGTGAAGGGTGATGAACAGAACACACACAGCACACTGCCTTACAGAACACAGTACCACAAACCCGTGGAACGCAGTACCACACACCCACGGAACGCAGTACCACACACCCACGGACCGCAGTACCACACACCCACGGAACGCAGTACCACACACCCACGGAATGCAGTACCACACACCCACGGAACACAGTACCACACACCCACAGAACACAGTACCACACACCCACAGAACACAGTACCAAACACCCACAGAACACAGTACCACACACCCACAGAACACAGTACCACACACCCACAGAACACAGTACCACACACCCACAGAACACAGTACCACACCCAGGCCCCCCAAACTCCATTTGTAGGGTTAGAAGTGGAGCTCTCTACTCAGTGGACACAGAACTGAAGGAGACATTACACACACAAGCTCACGCATTTGATTGTGCTCCCTCCCTCCCTCTCTCTCTCTCTCTCTCTCTCTCTCTCTCTTCCTCTCTCTCTCTCTCTCTCTAATAAAATACGAAACAAATGTGTATGAAAGTAAACGAATACTAACAAGCTAAACGTATGTTTGTATGTGTAATAACATGTTTGAATGTCTGGGGGATATTGTGTGTGTGTGTGAGGGGTCATGTGTGCATGTGTTGGGTATTGTGCTCATGTGATGTCTTGGGTAGAGTGTGTCTGGCATGTTGGGTAGTGCGGTGTGATAATGTGTTGGGTGGTGTGTTGGGTAGTGGGTGTCTGGCATGTTGGTATTGTGTGTGTGTGTGTGTGTGTGTGTGTGTGTGTGTGTGTGAGGGGTAATTTGTGCGTGTGATGTGTTGGGTATTGTGCGCATGTGACATCTTGGGTAGTGTGTGTTGGGTGGTGTGTGTGTGGCGTGTTGGGTAGTGTGTGTGTGTGTGTGTGTGTAGTGTACATTTGTTCCTGTATTTCGGAGGGTAAATAATGTGCTCCTATCTCTCTCTGTCTGTCTCTCTGTCTCTCTTTCTGTCTGTCTCTCTGTCTCTCTCTCTGTCTCTTTCTGTCTCTCTCACTGTCTGTCTCTCTGTCTTTAAGTATAGAGGGCAGACTGTTTCTCTTGGTGAGAAAGGTGCTAAAACTTGTTAAGAAAACAAGCACTGTTTGAGTGTCCGAGTCTCAGACGATAAGACAAACACCCAGAGAGGCAGGAAGGGCACTTCCTGTAAGAACGTGCAGGAAACAGGAAGTGAAGCACATTCCACCCTGAGACTTGCAGAATGGCACTGTGGGAATATTCCTGAGGATACAAAAGGAAGCCAATCTTCAAAGAATAGAGGAAGTGTGTGGTGTGTGTGTGTGTGTGTGTGTGTGTGTGTGTGTGTGTGTGTGTGTGTGTGTGTGTGTGTGTGTGTGAGAGAGAGAGAGAGAGAGAGAGAGAGAGAGAGAGAGAGAGAATAAGAGTACATTAGGTAGGAGTCTGTATCTCTATCTCTGTGTGTTAATAGTGCTGGTACTGGTAATAGTGTTGGTCCTTATTAAAGTTGAACTGGTATGTGTGTGGCGGTGTGTTAATAGTGCTGGTACTGGTAATAGTGTTGGTCCTTATTAAAGTTGAACTGGTATGTGTGTGGCGGTGTGCCCCCAGTGAAAATGCAGTAATGTATGAAGAAACTGTTCTCTGGTCTTAATCTGAACATTTGGTTTGGGCTAGTTAACCCAGAATTCCCACCATCTGTCAACTTGTCATAGTATTGCCCAACATATCTAACACACACACACACACACACACATCTGGAAGCGCTTGTAATGATTAGCTCAGTCTGTGATACATACAGCCCCTAACCCTAACTCCGCCCCTAACCCTAACTCCGCCCATATCCCTCCCAGCTCTCCCTTCCCCTGTGTGCCACTGTCACATCTAGGCCACAGAAGCTCTGTTGCTGAGCACATGGGTTTTGTAAGTAGGCTAATAGCCTCAGTGATTGAGGACTTTGGGAGGTTTAGTCCTTGATGGAGGACCTTGATGGACGCACGTGCGTGTGTGTGCGCGTGTGGTCGCATGCTTGCACGTGTGTGCGTGTTGGGGGAAGGTGCGTGTGTGCCCGTGTGTGTGGGTGTGTTCATATGTGTGCTATTCATGCTCTTGTTTGGTGTGTGACTGGATCAGGCGTTGTGTGTGTTTGTTGAGGTGGGGGGTTCTGTGTTGGGTTAATCATTGTTTGCAGTATTGGCTGTGCTGAACTCTGTTATATGTGTATCTTTTGATGGGGCCTACCTGACAAGACTCAAAAGTCCAGGATGCAATGCAGTTGCATGACACTGATGAGTTGAGCTAGGAGGAATCTGGCCTTGTGGGTAATGTAGGAAACCATCTACCAATCTAAAAAATACACCAATAAGAAACTGACAAAAGGTTAAACCAAAATAAGTCATGCAACAGTGCGCACACACACACACACACACACACACACACACCACATATACATACACACACACACACACACATACACCACATATACATACACACACATACACCACATATACATACACACACACACACCACATATACACACACACACACACACACACCACATATACATACACACGCATACATACACACCACATACACACACACACACACACTCTAACTGTTAGTTCTGTCTCTGGAGAGCCGGTGCAGTGTGAGTGGGAGTTAACACACTGTAACAGGCACATGGCCAGAACAACAGAGGAGGTGAAGAGAGGGACAGACAGACATAAGAGAGAGAGACCGAGAGCTAATTAAAGTACACCAAAGGCAGCTATGTCTCTCTCTTTCTCTCTCTCTCTCTCTCTCTCTCTCTCTCTCTCTCTCTCTCTCTCTCTTTCTCGCTATCTCTTTGTCTGACATACTATCTTTCTCACACAGACTCACAAAACTCTCTCTTCTGTCTCACACACACACACACACACACACACACACACACACACACACACACACACACACACACACACATGTATGTACAAAACTCTCTCTTCTGTCACACCCACACACACACACACATAACAGCACACCCAAAACAGCACATTACAGTTCATAGCCACAAACCATAACAGCTCAGAACAGTTTGTAACAGACCATAACTGATCATAACTACAGACCATAACTGATCATAACTACAGACCAGAACAACATACCATGGCAGTTAATCATAACAGTATGCGAATAATGTCATAATAATGTCAATAATAACAGCTCATATGTGAAAGGAAACAGAGTTAACTGCTGAATGTTCAACAGTTATTCGGTCCACAGTTTCAAAGGGGACTACAATTATTACTTTGACCTTATGCTTGACCTTTGGGAGTTTGATGTGATCTTCCGGGGAGAGACAGAGAGGTAGTATGAGATGAGGATGTGTTGGTCTGTTCTCTATGGAGCTTTTTCAGGGTCACTAGAACCTAAACCTGAAACCATTATTTCTTGAAAAAAAAGCCTGTGAAATTCACTTCATGTTCATCAGCCCCGTATCACAGGGCGTGGAGGTGGAGTAGCCACAATATATGACACAGATATAGGTTTTACTGTAAAACCAACCACCTCTATTAACTCATTCGAGGCTTTGATAGGTGAAATAGGCAATAATCTTATAGGCAATAAAACAAAGCTTAAATTAGTGACCATCTATCGACCGCCGGGTCCCTACTCGAAATTTCTTCAGGAATTTGCTGAGTTTCTTTCGGAACTAGTCTTAACCATCGAGAGATTTGTAATTGTGGGTGATTTCAACATTCATTATGAAAATGAATCAGACCCACTGAAAATTGCGTTCGACTCCATACTAGATTCAGTAGGTATAGCCCAAAATGTGACAGGGCCTACCCACCGCTGTAAACATACCTTAGACTTAATACTTACTTACGGATTAAACATAGAACATTTGGCAGACATCCCCCAAAAGGACGCCATTTCAGATCATTCCTTACTAATATATGAAATAGCTTTATACAATGTACATCAGATGCGCCATACAAAAACCACGCGCACTATCATATCCGACACTGCAGCAACATTTATAAACTTACTGCCGGAGCTACCGAACACTATGCCACTGCAGCCCAATGAATTGGAACAGGCAACACAACAGTTTTATTCTACACTCAGCAATACCTTAGACAGTGTAGCTCCAATTAAAACAAAATTTATTAGGGAGAAAAAGCTTACACCATGGTATGACGAACACACTCGTCTTCTAAAACAGGCAGCTCGAGCAGCGGAGCGAAAATGGAAATCCACCTCACTAGAAGTGTTTAGAATCACATGGAAAGACGCCATAGTCAAATATAAACATGCCCTAATAAAAGCTAGAGCCGCATACTATTCAACACTAATAGAAAACAACAAGAATAACCCTAGATTTCTCTTCACGACGGTATCTAAACTAACAAGAAATATCAACGACACTAGTTCAAACACAGCACTTACACACACTAGCGATGAATTTTAAAACTTTTTCAATAATAAAATAGATAATATCCGACTACAGAGTCATAATACATCGCAGCCTAACCTCCATTCCAACCCCAGTAGTTCAGCTATTAGTAACTATGCATCCAAAAATATTACTGAGCTAAATATCTTCGATTCTATATCGCAAAAAGAGCTCACAACACTGATTAATTCGTCTAAGCCTACATCATGTATATTTGACCCAGTTCCAAACCGTCTATTTAAAGACCTACTCCCAGCCATTGCAGGGCCCTTACTAAATATGATTAACTCCTCCCTTAACCTAGGTTACATGCCCAAACAATTAAAATGCGCCGTAATTAGACCCTTGATTAAAAAACAGAATCTCGATCCGCAGATTCTAGCTAACTATAGACCCATTTCTAATCTCCCATTTATCTCTAAAATTTTAGAAAAAGCAGTTTTCGAGCAGTTTTTGATCTCCAATCAAATAGTATCCATGAAAAGTTCCAATCAGGATTTAGACCAAACCACAGCACTGAAACAGCTTTACTCAGGGTAGTGAATGATCTACTAATATCGGCCGATAATGGGCTTGTCTCGTTCCTTATACTGTTAGATCTTAGTGCAGCTTTTGATACTGTAGACCACAACATTTTGCTGGATAGACTAGAAAACACGGTAGGTATTAAAGGAGTCAAACAGTAAGATTGAGAAATGTGTAGAAGAGATAAAACATTGGATGGCGTGTAACTTTCTAGCACTAAATCCCGATAAAACAGAATTAATAATAGTTGGGTCTAGGGCTGCGAGAGACAAGATACATAATGTAGCATTGAATCTACATTCTTTTACTATAACCCCCAGCGCAGAGGTAAAGAACTTGGGCGTCACAATAGACCCAGATCTCTCGTTCGATACACATATTAATAATATAACTAGGGTAGCGTTTTTTCACTTGCGCAACATTGCCAAAATTAGAAACATATTAAATATTAGTGATGCAGAAAAACTAATCCATGCATTCATATCCTCTCGTTTAGATTATTGCAGCAGTCTCCTAGCTGGATGCTCTGGTAAATCGATAAACAAACTCCAGCTGGTTCAGAACGCAGCAGCACGAGTTTTAACAAAAACTAAAAAGTTTGATCACATTAGTCCCGTACTATCGTCATTACACTGGCTGCCAATTAGATTCCGTATTGACTATAAAATACTTTTATTAACATATAAAACGCTGCATGGCTTAGCTCCAGACTATCTTAGTGAACTTATTGAACAACATAACCCAGCGCGTTCACTTCGCTCGCAGGACACAGGGTTATTAACTGTTCCTAGGATCAAAAAGATCACAGCAGGTGGAAGAGCCTTTTCTTTTAAAGCTCCACAATTGTGGAATAATCTTCCTGCCTCTATTCGGGACTCAGACACAGTCTCAATGTTTAAAACTCGATTAAAGACTCATCTGTTTAGTTTGGCCTTTGATTAATCTGTTACATAGTTACTACATCTCGTATCTTTTCTCCGAGGTTCACCTGGAGAGTAACATTGCAGTCGGAGCCTACAATACCAGCATCGCTGCTCCGACATTGAATGAAAGCCTGGCGTTCATCAACAGACCCAGAACTTTCATTTTTACCTTTACTTAGTCTGATTGTGTGATTTGTGTGTGACTTGTGTATTTGTCTGTATTTTGTGTAATTTGTGTGTTAACGGGCCGCCCAATGGAGGATGGGTTCCCTTTTGAGTCTTGCTTCTCCCGAGGTTTCTTCCTAATCCCCACCATCATAGGGAGTTTTTCCTCGCCACTGTCGCCTTTGGCTTGCTCATTAGGGTTCTGGACCCATAGTATTGTTAACCTTTTAAATCCTGTAAAGCGCTTTGTGACAACATGTGTTGTGAAAAGCGCTATACAAATAAACTTTTATTTGATTTGATTTGACTTCAGGTATCCAAAAAAAAGTTAAAATTCAGGTTTGGGTAAAAATTCAGGTTCAGGTTGAAACCCTAAACCTACCCCTACTTCCAATAAGGTTTGTTGTAATCTGATTTTATGTGTATTTAGAGAGAGAGAGAGAGAGAGAGAGAGAGAGTGTGTGTGTATTCAGAGAGTGTGTGTGTGTGTGTGTGTGTGTGTGTGTGTGTGTGTGTGTGTGTGTGTGTGTGTTTAGAGTGTGTGGAGTTCTCAAGTGACGGTTTGGGCTCTGTGGGATTTTGGCTCCTGGACAACATTATATATGAGTGTCTGTGAAAGTGTGTTCTGGGAAAGGATGGCGGCTATGAGAGGGTGTTTTGAGAGAGAGAGAGAGAGAGAGAGAGAGAGAGAGAGAGAGAGAGAGAGAGAGAGAGAGAGAAAGGAGAGAGAGAGGGAGAGAGAGAAGGGAGAGAGTGTGTGTGGAGGAAGGATGCTGGCTATGAGAGGGTAGTTGTATCTAGGGGCACTTGAACACGATAGAACACAGCACACGTGCACGTACACGCATAAGCAGTTAGGTTGAGGTTAGCTAGTACGTGTGTTGTTGAACAGTTAACACAGTGCAGTTACTGGGAAACATCAGGGGTAGTCCTGGCCCACCATGGAGACACACACAGAAGGGGCTTCATCAAGATGATTCCTGGTGTGGATGATCTTCGTCTTCCAACAGCTGACAGTATGTTTAGATTCAGAGAGTGCTGACCTGTTTCTGTCTTCCCCTCTGTGTGTGTGTGTGTGTGTGTGTGTGTGTGTGTGTGTGTGTGTGTGTGTGTGTGTGTGTGTGTGTGTGTGTGTGTGTGAGAGAGAGAGAGAGAGAGAGAGAGAGAGAGAGATGAAGATAAAGAGACGTTATTATCTATCAATACGTGTGTGTGTGCTTTTAAAGGGGTGTGTGTACAGACCCGTAGTGTCTCACTCTTATTCATTTCTGATAGGTCCTTTACACTCATCTTTACCGTAACCACAGTCAGCCATTACTCTATCTGTCTCTGTCTGTCTGTCTCTGTCTGACGGTCTCTGTCTGTCTGTTAGAGACAGAGTGCTGTGTTGGGAAATAGAGAATTCTATTGCCAGTAGATGTGTAGTAGATGTGTATTAGGGAAACTAAATTCTGTGTGTGTGTGTGTGTGTGTGTGTGTGTATGTATGTGGGCAGACATTAGTTAAACTAAAGTGTGTGTGTGTGTGTGTGTGTGTGTGTGTGTGTGTGTGTGTGTACATGCATTAGGTGAACGAAACGCTCGAGACACCCAGCACACATTTTGCTGTTTGGTTGTGTGAGTCTTACAAGTGTACATTTGTATGTATATGTGTATTTTCACCAGGGGAGGAAAGTAACTAATTACATTTACTCACATTACTGTAATTGAGTACTTTTTATGAGTAATTTGTAATTTTCTGAGTAGTTTTTGAAATATGTAATTTTTACTTTTACTTTAGTACATTTTGACCCAAGTAGTTTTACTTCACTACATTTGAATGCCCTCACATTACTGAGTAAAAAAATATTGATGGTGAAAAATTAAATGCGGGCAGAAATTTAAACTTCTGAGTCCCAGAACTGAAGGCCAATTGCGTGGTCTTGCCTTGCGCGCACCCTTTCCATTGTCTCATAATCAGGTCGTAATCTGGTGCACTTATTTCCAAAAGGATGAGATTGTTCTATCTTTAAATCTTCTATCTATCAGGTTCTGTGGGATCCTGTGGACATTTTATTGTGAAAAATTGAATCCTGTGGGTGCTGTATTTTGAATAGTTGGATCCTGTGAGCGTTTTAAATAGTGGAATCCTGTGCGCATTTTGTTTTATTTTGAGATGTGGGATCCTGTGGTCATTTTATATTTTATTTTGAGTTGTGGCAACCTGTGGGCATTTTTTTGTGAATAGTGGGATCCGGTGGGCACTGTATTTTGAATAGTTGGATCCTGTGAGCACTTACTTTTAAATTGTGGGATCCTATGAGCATTTTTTAATTTTTGATGTGGGATCCTGTGGGCATTTTATTGTGAGTAGTGGAATCCTGTTGCATTTTAGTTTGATTTGTGGCATCTTGTGGGCACTTAATTTTGTGTGCATTTTGTTTTTTGAATAATTTGTCATTTAAATTTCTTTCTTATCATAGTGTTGTCCGTTGGACAATAGGACTGAAAATTGTTTGCACTTTATGGTACAGGTTGTGACTGTCCTTGTGCTGTGAGGAAGTATGTTCCTGAGCCCAGCTGATCTTTTTGCAAGTGTGGATGTGCACTTAAATACACTTTGAAATCGATTAAAACAACTTGTGCTGAATTTGGTTCATGATTCATCCATGCATTAAATAACTGAAAGTAACTAAGAAACTTTTACTCAAATTACATTTTAATGGAAGTAATTTTGTACTTTTACTCGAGTAAATTTTGAGATGGGTAATTTTACTTTTACTCTGAGTAGATTTTAGGCAAAGTAAAGATACTTTTACTCAATTACAATTTTTCAGTACTCTTTCCGCCTCTGATTTTCACCAACCACCACCTGAAGTGCTAAGGCTAACAAACACACGTGTGTACACACATGCATATTCGCATACCCACAAATGTAAACATACACACACACAGTAGGTTTTCGTAATAGTAGTTTAGTAGTAATAGTAGTTTTTTGCAGTTAGTCGTTTTTTGCAGTAACAGTAGTTTTTAGTTTTAATAGTAGTTTTTTGCAGTAATAGTAGTTTAGTAGTAATAGCATTTTTTGCAGTAATAGTAGTTTTTAGTAGTAATAGTAGGTTTTTTTGCAGTAATAGTAGTTTTTAGTAGTAATAGTATTTTATTTTTGCAGTAATAGTAGTTTAGTAGTAATAGTATTTTTTGCTGTAATAGTAGTTTAGTAATAGTAGTTTTTAGTAGTAATAGTAGTTTTCTTCTTTCCACCCTCTCTCTGCAGGAATACGTTAATGCCTAGCAACCATGACCGGATACAGCGCTTACGTCATGAGTTCCGGGCCAGACAGGTGGAGGCGGAGCCTCAGGAGATGAGAAGCACCTGCAACCTGGAACAGCCGTGGGTGAGTGTGTGAGGGCCCTGTGTGAGTGTGTGTGTGTGTGTGTGTGTGTGTGTGTGTGTGTGTGTGAGGTGAGTGAGTGGGTATGTGTGAGTGTGTGTGTGTGTGTGTGTGTGTGTGTGTGTGTGTGTGTGTGTGTGTGTGTGTGTGAGGTGAGTGAGTGGGTATGTGTGTGTGTGTGTGAGTGTGTGTGTGAGTATGTGTGTGTGTGTGTGTGTGTGTGTGTGTGTGTGTGTGAGTGAGGTGAGTGAGTGAGGTGAGTGTGGGTATGTGTGTGAGTGTGTGGGTATGTGTGTGAGTGTGTGTGTGTGTGTGGGTATGTGTGTGTGTGTGGGTATGTGGGTGAGGGCTCTGTTTTTGTGTGTGTGTGTGTGTGTGTGCATGTGTGTATGTGAGGGCCCTGTCTGTGTGTGTGTGTGTCCTGCAGTGAGGACTGGGACTCTGAGTCTTGGCTGTGGCCAGTAGCACCAGGTTGTTAAGAACAGATGCAGGAACTGAACGCTGGGACACCAAAATCTCTTGAACACTGGGACACCAAACTGTCCCACTCACACACCCCTCAGCAAGAGCACGAGCTCATCCATCCTCCTGTCTGTGTCTACGTGCTTCACCCATGAGATTAGACAGCAGTGAGAGTGTGTGGAGACTATAAATGCTTGTGGAAGTGTGTGGACCTGAACACATGATGGATCAGGCAGCCTTCAGTCTTCTACAACCAGAGCTTGGAGAGACTCCGTTTTAGGGTTCAGGTTCCTTCGACAGTGGGGCCTCTAATGGAACAGTGAACTGCTATAAGCAGGTTTGCATCTGTGGAGAAGTTCTGAAAGAGGATCAGCATGTGTGTGTGCGTGCAGGTGTGTGTTCGTGTGTGTGTGTGTGTGTGTGTGTGTGTGTGTGTGTGTAGGGGGACATTGGACACAGGAGTCATTGGTTTGCTTGTGCAGTCCAGTGAGATTCCTGAGCTCTTTGAGCTCTTTGTATGTTGTAAATATGAGGAACCCTTCAGGACTCTGGACATAACGCACATGCACCTTGTATGAAATGTATTTCCTTAAATTATTGTATGGAATTTTTCTGTTATAATTCTGTGTGTAGATGCATCATTAATTTACCCTGTTGGTAAGTGAAATAAATGTACTGTTATTGTTCTCAACACGTCCTCTGTGATGTGGGTGTTGGGGTTAGACTAACCCTAACCTCTAACCCTAACCCTAACCCCTAACCCTGATGGTGACAGTATTTGTGTCTTACTGTTCAGAATAAGTGAGTTGGTGCTTTTCACTATGGGTTCATGTTTTAACAGGTGTGTTTCCTCCTTTCGTAAAGGTTTCACTGCACTGTGTTCGGTTTCTTTAGAATAAACCCTCACCGTCTGATTTGTGCCAGTCCTGTGTTTCTTTAGAATAAAACCCTCACCGTCTGATTTGTGCCAGTCCTGTGTTTCTTTGGTCTGTTCACACCGTCACGGTGCAGGAGTCACAATGGTGCAGATTCTAATACAGTCATCTCCCAGGGTGACTGTCTCCAAGGCAACGTAGCCTGCACAGGCCATGCCAATCAATGACAGATATTGCATGCATGTGCAAACACACACACACACGCTCACACACACACACACACGCTCACACACACATACATGCAGAGACACACATACACATGCAGCTTCTCTCCAATCAGCTGGTGATTGAGTATGCCTAGAACTCCATCTGTCTGAGCGATTGATCAGGTCTAGTGATTGGAAGTACCACCATCAAATATGTGTGTTGTGTGCTGACCAGGCACCTCTAATATGGACAACTTCATGTGTGAGGTAGGGCTGAAGACGTTTGTTTTCATAATTACATCATTAGGTTGGTCATGTGTTGTGTGTAGTGACCTGTATCACAGAGGTGGTTCATGCTCCACTTTGGACTGTGCACGGTCACAGCAACCGAGGCTTGTGTTGAACTTTCAGCTAACGACTATCACCTCACACATCCACCTCACACATCCACCTCACACATCCACCTCACCCAATCACCTCACACATCCACCTCACCCATCCACCTCACCCATCCACCTCACCCATCCACCTCACCCATTCACCTCACACATCCACCTCACCCAATCACCTCACACATCCACCTCACCCAATCACCTCACACATCCACCTCACACATCCACCTCACCCATTCACCTCACACATCCACCTCACCCATTCACCTCACACATCCACCTCACCCATCCACCTCACACATCCACCTCACACATCCACCTCACACATCCACCTCACACATCCACCTCACACATTCACCTCACACATCCACCTCACCCAATCACCTCACACATCCACCTCACCCAATCACCTCACACATCCACCTCACACATCCACCTCACACATCCACCTCACACATCCACCTCACCCATCCACCTCACCCATCCACCTCACCCATCCACCTCACACATCCACCTCACCCAATCACCTCACCCAATCACCTCACCCAATCACCTCACCCAATCACCTCACACATCCACCTCACACATCCACCTCACACATCCACCTCACCCAATCACCTCACACATCCACCTCACACATCCACCTCACACATCCACCTCACCCATTCACCTCACCCAATCACCTCACACATCCACCTCACACATCCACCTCACACATCCACCTCACCCAATCACCTCACCCAATCACCTCACCCAGTCACCTCACCCAGTCACCTCACACATCCACCTCACACATCCACCTCACACATCCACCTCACCCAATCACCTCACCCAATCACCTCACCCATCCACCTCACCCATCCACCTCACACATCCACCTCACACATCCACCTCACCCAATCACCTCACCCATCCACCTCACCCATCCACCTCACCCATCCACCTCACCCATCCACCTCACCCATCCACCTCACCCATCCACCTCACCCATCCACCTCACACATCCACCTCACCCATCCACCTCACCCATCCACCTCACACATCCACCTCACCCATCCACCTCACCCATCCACCTCACCCATCCACCTCACCCATCCACCTCACCCATCCACCTCACCCATCCACCTCACCCATTCACCTCACACATCCACCTCACCCATCCACCTCACACATCCACCTCACCCATCCACCTCACCCATCCACCTCACACATCCACCTCACCCAGTCACCTCACCCATCCACCTCACCCATCCACCTCACCCATCCACCTCACCCATCCACCTCACACATCCACCTCACCCAATCACCTCACCCATCCACCTCACCCATCCACCTCACCCATCCACCTCACACATCCACCTCACCCATCCACCTCACCCATCCACCTCACACATCCACCTCACACATCCACCTCACCCAATCACCTCACCCATCCACCTCACCCATCCACCTCACACATCCACCTCACCCATCCACCTCACCCATCCACCTCACACATCCACCTCACCCAGTCACCTCACCCAGTCACCTCACCCAGTCACCTCACCCATCCACCTCACACATCCACCTCACCCAGTCACCTCACACATCCACCTCACACATCCACCTCACCCAGTCACCTCACCCAGTCACCTCACCCATCCACCTCACCCAGTCACCTCACCCAGTCACCTCACCCAGTCACCTCACCCATCCACCTCACCCAGTCACCTCACCCAGTCACCTCACCCATCCACCTCACCCAGTCACCTCACCCAGTCACCTCACCCATCCACCTCACCCAGTCACCTCACCCATCCACCTCACCCATCCACCTCACACATCCACCTCACCCAGTCACCTCACCCATCCACCTCACCCAGTCACCTCACCCAGTCACCTCACCCAGTCACCTCACCCATCCACCTCACCCATCCACCTCACCCATCCACCTCACCCAGTCACCTCACCCAGTCACCTCACACATCCACCTCACCCAGTCACCTCACCCAGTCACCTCACCCATCCACCTCACCCATCCACCTCACCCATCCACCTCACACATCCACCTCACCCATCCACCTCACCCATTCACCTCACACATCCACCTCACACATCCACCTCACCCATCCACCTCACCCATCCACCTCACACATCCACCTCACCCATCCACCTCACCCATCCACCTCACACATCCACCTCACACATCCACTTCACCCATCCACCTCACCCATCCACCTCACCCATTCACCTCACACATCCACCTCACCCATCCACCTCACACATCCACCTCACCCATCCACCTCACACATCCACCTCACACATCCACCTCACCCAGTCACCTCACCCATCCACCTCACCCATCCACCTCACCCATCCACCTCACACATCCACCTCACCCAATCACCTCACACATCCACCTCACCCATCCACCTCACACATCCACCTCACCCATCCACCTCACCCATCCACCTCACCCATTCACCTCACACATCCACCTCACACATCCACCTCACCCAATCACCTCACCCATCCACCTCACCCATCCACCTCACACATCCACCTCACACATCCACCTCACCCATCCACCTCACCCATCCACCTCACACATCCACCTCACCCAGTCACCTCACCCAGTCACCTCACCCAGTCACCTCACCCATCCACCTCACACATCCACCTCACCCAGTCACCTCACACATCCACCTCACACATCCACCTCACCCAGTCACCTCACCCAGTCACCTCACCCATCCACCTCACCCAGTCACCTCACCCAGTCACCTCACCCATCCACCTCACCCAGTCACCTCACCCAGTCACCTCACCCATCCACCTCACCCATCCACCTCACCCATCCACCTCACCCAGTCACCTCACCCAGTCACCTCACCCATCCACCTCACCCAGTCACCTCACCCAGTCACCTCACCCATCCACCTCACCCATCCACCTCACCCATCCACCTCACCCAGTCACCTCACCCAGTCACCTCACCCATCCACCTCACCCAGTCACCTCACCCATCCACCTCACCCAGTCACCTCACCCAGTCACCTCACCCAGTCACCTCACCCAGTCACCTCACCCATCCACCTCACCCATCCACCTCACCCATCCACCTCACACATCCACCTCACCCAGTCACCTCACCCAGTCACCTCACACATCCACCTCACCCAGTCACCTCACACATCCACCTCACCCAGTCACCTCACCCATCCACCTCACCCATCCACCTCACACATCCACCTCACCCAGTCACCTCACCCAGTCACCTCACACATCCACCTCACCCATCTACCTCACCCATCCACCTCACCCAGTCACCTCACACATCCACATCTCTCTAACCCTCCAGCTGACCAGCAGTCCAGTTTTGAGCTTCTAACAGTAGATCAAATAATAGTAATAATATTAATCATTACCATGATGGAGAAATAATAATTGTAAATAATTATATACCACATTTGCATTACAGTAGATTTTAATTCTGATCAATGTATCAAGAAAACGAAGAGGGCTAACATTTAGTGCTAACATTACTGCTGACATTAATGCTAACATTAGTGCTGACATTAATGCTAACATCAGAGTCAACATTAGAGCTGACATTAATGCTAACATTAGGGCTGACATTCGGGTGACATTATGGATTACCTTTAGTGCTAACATTTAGTGCTAACATTTAGTGCTAACATCAGAGTCGATATTGGGGCTGACATTAATGCTAACATTACTGCTGACATTAGGGTGACATTATGACTAACATGGCTAACATTAGGTGACATTAGGGCTAACATTATGGCTTACATTAGTGCTGATATTAGTGCTAACATTAGAGCTGACATTAGGACTAACATTAGAACAGGAGTTCTCTCGTGTTTTATTTGCTGTGTTTGTGTTTTATTAGAGTGTATTCATTAGCAGCTACTGCACTGTGAGGCCGGTGTGTTGTTTGGGTGTTTGTGTGCTGTTTGCCGTGGAACACAGATGTGGGTATGCAGTTAATTAGGTAAGGTTAGGGTTAACACTAACCATCATGGGTGTAGTGCTGTTGGTCTCTTAATAATGTTAATAATGCAGTAAATAATGTTAATAATACAGTTAATAACACCCTTATACACCAGCAACTAACCCCAACGCAGCATCAAAGGGGACTGGGAGTCGGCTCAGGTGTGTATCTTTTGGGTGCCTATGTGTGGTTGTGTCTCTTTTGGGTGCCTATGTGTGGGTGTGTATCTTTTGGGTGCCTATGTGCGGGTGTGTATCTTTGGGTGCCTATGTGCGGGTGTGTATCTTTGGGTGCCTATGTGCAGGTGTGTATCTTTGGGGGTCTATGTGCGGGTGTGTATCTTTGGGGGTCTATGTGCGGGTGTGTATCTTTGGGGGCCTATGTGCGGGTGTGTATCTTTGGGTGCCTATGTGCGGGTGTGTATATTTGGGGGTCTATGTGCGGGTGTGTATCTTTGGGGGCCTATGTGCGGGTATGTATCTTTGGGTGCCTATGTGTGGGCTTGTAGATGTTGTGTGTGGGATGTGTAGATCTGTACGTGTGTGTCTACTGAATATCATCAGGATTTTGTGTGTGGTGTTGGGTAGTTGGGGAATATGTGGGGCACTGTGGGTGCAGTGAGTAGTGACAGCTGTGTTTGTGTCAGTGTGTCTCTCAGCATGAGTCTGTGTGTGTGTGTGTGTGTGTGTGTGTGTGGTTTGAGGGAATTATTCAACTGCATGTCATTTCTTTTCATTGTTGTGTCCATCACCTGTGTGTAATAATCATGTGTGCATGTTACATATGTTATACATAATGTGTGTATTTTATTTAATGTGTGTATTCTCTTAAAAGGTTTTAAATGTCTAAGATTTATAAGTCTTTGTGTGTGTGTGTGTGTGTGTGTGTGTGTGTGTGTGTGTGTGTGTTTCAGACCTGCGTTGACACACACACTCAATCAGGTCGTCACTCTGTGTCAGTGGAGGTGCAGAGACAGAGAGAGAAACAGGAGGAGAGAGAAACGCCACGCCAGTACAGCTCTCTGCCACGGTGAGAGACAGACAGACAGACAGACAGACAGACAGACAGACAGACAGACAGACAGAGAGAGAGAGACTGAGTGAGAGAGAATGAGAGCAATGCAGAGAGAGAGTTTACCTGCATGGATGAATGTGGGTGTGGCAATCACACATACACTCACACAGACACACTCGCATACACACACATGCACTCACACATACATTCTCACACACACACACACACACACACACACACACACACACACACACACACACACACACACACACACTCATGCATATACATATACACACACACACACACACACACACACACACTCATGCACATACATATATATATACACACACACACTCACACTCTCACACACACACAGATGGTGTCTAATCTTCTTTCGCTCTCTTCCAGTCATCCTCCAGGGGAAAAGCTCCACCCATCCACCCACACCTTCCAGGCTGCTAAAGGTAGCAGCCGCTACTCCAGCTACCAAGGTTGCCGCCCCTCCCTACAGCCCGCCCCTTGCCCCGCCCCTCGACCCGCCCCACGCCCAGCATGGAGGAATGGAATCCCCACCTCCCCAGTAGGTGGAGCCTTCAACGCTCGGGTTCTGTTGGAGGCTCAGGAGCTGCTCCGACAGGAACAGAGACGGCGCGAACAGGAAATAAGAGGACAGAGGGCATCTGTGCAGGACTACGAATCCCAGGATTCCAAGAGTCCATACAGACAGGATGTCCCGCCCTCGCCATCCCAGCTGGTTCAGCTGAACATACAGCACATGCGCACACCAGAGAAGGCACGACTTTTCCACTCCTGAGATGGAGGGATGAAGAATAGATAATGGCACAGGGGGGAGAGAGAGAAGTGAAAGAGTGCAAAAACACAGCAGTCTTTCTCTCACTGCATCATGTACTGTCAAGTCCTAGAACTAACCCTGCTAACACACCCCACCACACGCACGTCACACAAAGCCTCACAATACACACACACACACCTCTCTACCATACACGCACACCACACCCCCAATACACACATGCTGCACACACACCACACATCCCCACCATATACACACACCTCAAACACACACCATTCACACAATGACTCTAGTGTGCTGTAGTAAGCCCTAATCCTAATTCGTGTCTACTACAGAGTGCCTCCAGATTGAGGTAGCTCCATCTTACTCTACACCCCATTTGTCCAGCCTGTTGATGGACAGTCTGTTCTCATGCTCTGACAATCAAACCGATCAAGACCTGCCTCTCTGGCTATCTCCAAAGGAAGTGTCAATCACCCATAGCCACGCCCACATGGTACTGTCCAGTTGTATGTTAAGTTTCCGGGTTTTATATGGTCTTCAGGTGGCCTTTTCTAGCCACTGTACACTTGTTCATTAGACTCTGTAATGGCAATAGAGAGCTGAGAACCCTCAGTATTTCACTTCCAGCTCTCAAAACAGCTGTACAGAATTTCTGGTGGATGGACTCTAACACACATTCAGGCTTTTAGTTGTACAATACTTTGAAAATATTAATCATATATTTGTTCAGGTGCGTTAGGCATTCACATTCCTCAAAGGTTTAGATGGATGAAGTTACACAGGTGTGTTTCAGAAGGCGCAGTCTGAGGTGTTTTGTGCTTCATAAAGCACGAGTCTCTCCACCTGTCACTAAAAGTACTATTAGTGATTGTGATCACACGGCCGGTGACCAGGAGCAGGTGGCCGTGCGTCTGTAGCTCCTCCATCGTGTGAGAGGACAGACGGACAGAAAACACGACGTCCTCAGGATCAATGTCTCATATGAGCAGGAGTGAGTTCACAGCAGATGTGGCTAGTATATGTTTTTTTATTTGAATTTGAAACATAGGTACTACACATTTAGTAAGAGACACAATGACATGTATGAAATTCCTGGAGCCTAGAAACACACCAGGTCATTAATTGGTGTGCCTCATGAAGTGTTCAGTGCTGTCTCACTCACACAGACAGAATGTGTGTGATCAAGAGCCCAGCACTCCTCTGTATGCCAGCTGTGTGTGTGTGTGTGTGTGTGTGTGTGTGTGTGTGTCACACAGACATGTGCCTACACTTTGAATTCTACATCACCAGAAGATCCACACTGAATTTTTCACCTCGCACACCCACACACACAGACACACACTCCTTCTCACATACACATAAACACACACACACATACTGTGGTCTTTTTCTCTAATGATCAGACTAGATTTAGACAAGCTGTGAAATCAAAAGCTTTTTCTTTCTTTTTCTGGTCTAATTTGTTTCAGTTGTTAGTTCCAGTCTGACTTGTAAACACCTGTATCTGCGTCCTGCTTCAGCACGACAAAATCAGAGCTGGTTGGTTCTGGTCACAGTACAGCTGAAAAAGGGAAACAGATTCAGTAATTTGGTGTCAGTGTGTCTCGGGATTTATTTAAGCCAGATGTCTGAGTCACGATGTGCTTTGTGGTACAGGCCTGGAGGACAAGAGACAGAAAACCAGATTCAGACAGACAGACATACAGACAGACCCCCACAGTCAGGCAGACAGAGACAGGCAGGCAGACTGTGTGTGTGTGTGTGTGTGTGTGTGTGTGTGTGTGTGTGTGTGTGTGTGTGTGGGGAGGGGGGTGTTTGGCCTCTGTACAAACACACAGCTAGGGGGTTGGTGCTTTCCTATGTGGATATTTGTGCAACCACACCCACCCAGTTCCTGCTGTAGTTTATTGTCGTGGAGGAACCTTCACCCAGTGGAGGAAAACCTGGGAGTGTTAGGTGCGTTTTTAAATAACCACGTAAACAGGGCACAACTGAGAATTATCCGCCTCATTCCCATTCTGTCTGGTGTGAAGGGAGAAGTCTTACGTTCATATCACCCCACTCACACGTTGGGCTGTAACTTTTCAAAGTCAAGAAGTACCTGAGATTCAAGGACACTAAGGAAGGGTTTTTATAAACCACGAAGCTCTGCTTTTACTCTCTTCCTTAGTTCATGGGTTTTGTTTTCTACTTGCATACTGGAACATCATTTCCAGTTCCTGATTACACAATGTTGCACCACTTCCTGTTCATCACTTCCTCTTCCTGTTACAGCTTCTCTGTTTCTGTCTCTGTTCTGCTGCAGCTCTGATGTTTCTGGGAATGAGAAACTTGGAAAGAGGAGAAATCACATGAAATCAAGCACAATAATGTGATTAGTCAGTAGTGCTCTGTGATTAATGTATTAGCCTGGATGAAAATGGTTTAAAGCCTTACTGTGTGTGTGTGTGTGTGTGTGTGTGTGCACATACATGTGTGTGAGAGAGACACTAACGATATTGAGCTGTTATATTGTATTGAGTTTAACTGCAGTTTTAATGTTTTATAAGTGTGAGAGGATTGTTAAAGACTTATTAGCACCTCTTTATACTGTACATATGTAATCTAGAATAAAAGATAATGGGTCTCTACTGTTTACAAACTGGCTATTGTGTTATTGTTTTTGTGTGTATGTGTATGCTAAACCAAGTGTGTGTGGAAGTGTGTGTGAGCACCAATATGTATGTGGTGTCTGTGTGTGTGTGTGTGTGTGTGTGTGTGTGTGTGTGTGTGTGTCATTACACAGAAGTCACTCTGTAGCCATCACCTTGTTATGACCTCTTGTTGTTTCCCAGAATGCACTGGACTGCATGGCTGCCATGCTGTGCAGAGGTCAGGGGTCAGAGTACACTGCCACAGTAATGCCCCCTGGTGACATGACCTCCATCATCAAGGGTCAGACTGGCCTTGTGCCAAAGTCCACATCCACTCACCCAACCTACAGCTCTCTTTACACAACACACCAGAAATATTTAAAATATGTTTAAAATAAGAAATGTTTTGGTCTTTTGTTTGTCATAATCACTCAGTCTGCTTCTGCATATGGTCCCTGTTCTATCTATAGACACTGTTTTCTGTTCTGTAATCTCTCTCTCTCTCTCTCTCTCTCTCTCTCTCTCTCTCTCTCTCTCTCTCTCTCTCTGTTCTCTCTCACTCTCTGTTCTCTCTCTCACTCTCTCTGTTCTCTCTCTCACTCTGTTCTCTCTCTCACTCTCTCTGTTCTCTCTCTCTCTCTCTCTGTTCTCTCTCTCTCTCTCTCTCTCTCTCTCTCTCTGTTCTCTCTCTCTCTCTGTTCTCTCTCTCTCTCTGTTCTCTCTCACTCTCTCTGTTCTCTCTCTCACGCTCTCTGTTCTCTCTCTCTCTCTGTTCTCTCTCTCTCTCTCTCTCTCTCTCTCTGTTCTCTCTCACTCTCTGTTCTCTCTCTCACTCTCTCTGTTCTCTCTCTCACTCTCTCTGTTCTCTCTCTCACTCTCTCTGTTCTCTCTCTCACTCTCTCTGTTCTCTCTCTCTCTCTCTCTCTCTCTCTCTCTCTGTTCTCTCTCTCTCTCTGTTCTCTCTCTCTCTCTGTTCTCTCTCACTCTCTCTGTTCTCTCTCTCACGCTCTCTGTTCTCTCTCTCTCTCTGTTCTCTCTCTCTCTCTCTCTCTCTCTCTCTGTTCTCTCTCACTCTCTGTTCTCTCTCTCACTCTCTCTGTTCTCTCTCTCTCTCTCTCTGTTCTCTCTCACTCTCTCTGTTCTCTCTCTCACTCTCTCTGTTCTCTCTCTCTCTCTCTCTCTCTGTTCTCTCTCTCTCTCTCTCTGTTCTCTCTCACTCTCTGTTCTCTCTCTCACTCTCTCTGTTCTCTCTCTCTCTCTCTCTGTTCTCTCTCTCTCTGTTCTCTCTCTCACTCTCTCTGTTCTCTCTCTCACTCTCTCTGTTCTCTCTCTCTCTCTGTTCTCACTCTCTCTGTTCTCTCTCTCACTCTCTCTGTTCTCACTCTCTCTGTTCTCTCTCTCTCTCTCACTCTCTCACTCTCTCACTCTCTCTCTCTCTGTTCTCACTCTCTCACTCTCTCACTCTCTGGTTGACCCTCTTAAAGCAGCAGGAGGGAATGATGGGGGTTATGGGGCCGTTGCCACGGATACAGAGATGTCTCCGATTTTTTCTCTTGTATGTGTCTGGTCACTGTTTTGAGTATTTGGACTGTTTTGAGTACCTCCTTTGATCTGTAACTGAGCACTTATATTGCGCCTCATCAGGGTGTTTGGACTGTGTATATGTGTATCAGGGTGTTTGGACTGTGTATATGTGTATCAGGGTGTTTGGACTGTGTATATGTGTATCAGGGTGTTTGGACTGTGTATATGTGTATCAGGGTGTTTGGACTGTGTATATGTGTATCAGGGTGTTTGGACTGTTCCAGGATGGAGTTCCAACAATACAGTCGAAGGGGTTTTAGGCAGCTGTAATCATGTATTTCACATTCTACAATTACAATGAGATTTTAAAATCATTCAAATCAGTCAAGAAATGAGATGATATGAGAGGTGAATACTTCTAGCATTGAACATTTGTTATTGTCTGATATTGTGTGTTATTGTTTATTATTGTCTGGTATTGAGTGATTTTGTCTGGTATTGTTTGGTAATGTCTGGTATTACACTTGTTGCTTTCTGATATAGAGCTTCTGCTTCTCCTGCAGTTCTAGATATCGGCACTGACTCTGACTCCAGAATTACAGCAGTATTTTAGTTCAACAGTATCTCTGATTCTGGTATTACAGCAGTATTCTAGTTCTACAGTATCTCTGACTATTACAGCAGTATTCTAGTTCTACAGTATCTCTGACTCTGATATTACAGCAGTATTCTAGTTCTACAGTATCTCTGACTCTGGTATTACAGCAGTATTCTAGTTCAACAGTATCTCTGACTCTGATATTACAGCAGTATTCTAGTTCAACAGTATCTCTGACTCTGATATTACAGCAGTATTCTAGTTCAACAGTATCTCTGACTCTGATATTACAGCAGTATTCTAGTTCAACAGTATCTCTGACTCTGATATTACAGCAGTATTCTAGTTCAACAGTATCTCTGACTCTGTTATTACAGCAGTATTCTAGTTCAACAGTATCTCTGACTCTGGTATTACAGCAGTATTCTAGTTCAGTATCTCTGACTCTGCTTTTGCAGCAGTATTCTAGTTCAACAGTATCTCTGACTCTGGTATTGCAGCAGTATTCTAGTTCAACAGTATCTTTGTCTCTGATCTACTGTACTGGCTCGGACTGATTAAGGATGAGATCGTCTGCTGAGTGCCGAAAATGTAAATGTTGGATGAGAGGATGGTTCTTTTGTGTGACATGGGCTGCATGTGTTTGTCAGAGGCCAGTAGAGTTACATGTAGACAACCACCAGTCGTTACCAACCCTCTCAACAGGTCCAAACTCACTCGGAGAGATTGAAATACTGATTCAGGTGAGTAAATGCCATGGGCAATACAGGTTCACACAGACATGGTTAAATTCAGAGGTGCTGAACTCGTGATGTATAAGTCCAAGTTGGAGGTGGTTGTAGTGCCATCCAGGGGGATCTTCTCAATCTTCTCAAGATGTCCACAGTGCAGTGGAATAGATGTTCTCCCAGACTGAGGTATTTAGAGCAGTATTAAAAATACTGAATAGAATGATTTCAGGGACCTATTTCAAAGCACATGGGCTTATGAGTTTGGCCCAAACTCTGGAGATGGAGAACCATCCTGGTTCATGCAGGCACACACACGTCCAGCTCACTGGAATAAAACAACAAATATTTGTGTGTGAAACTCTTTCTTCCACAGATCTGACTAATTTCAGCTGCACCGGCTCGAGAAACCAACAGGTCCCAGCACAAGGATTAGACGTTTAAATTCGCATCTGAGGGTTAGAAGCCTCATAGCTACACTGGAAGTGTGAGTGAACCTACCGTAGATGTAACTGGGATTACTGGGACTATATTAGAATGTTTTAATGAGTTCATGTCTCTGCTGTGCATCGTCTTCTAATACCTCACAGTCCTGCAGCTTAGAGCTGTTTCCTTTATCAGTTCATTCATTACCATCATAATGGAGACAGGCAGCCGCTGTGTGTGTGTGTGTGTGTGTGTGTGTGTGTGTGTGTGTGTGTGTGTGTGTGTGTGTGTGTGTGTGTGTGTGTGTGTGTGTGTGTGTGAATAAGAGAGAGAATGAGTAACAGTGATAGGTTCTGCTATTGTACCTGCCTTCATACATTGTGTGTGTGTGTGTGTGTTGATTGGCCAGTGAGTCTCCCAGCAACGTTCGCATCATCCCCACCTGTCAATCAATGTGTCCGTCACCTGTTTGTCAGAGCATCAGTCCAACACACACACACACTCACACACATACACGCTCACACACACACTCACACACGTAAACACTCACACATACACGCACACACACACACACTTGCACACACACTCTCACACGTAGGTCCACACACTTACACGCTCATACACGTACACGCGCGCACACACACTCACGTACGTTCACACTCACACACATCCGCACACACATGTTCAAACACAGACACGTACACGCTCAAGCGTACACACACACACTCACACACGTGCACGTGCACACACGTACACACACTCTCTCACACACGTACACACACACATACGTACACGCACTCACAGCTGTACAGCGTTCCGTTGCGTTCGCTGTACTCCTGGGGGGAGGGGCATTGTGGGGGAGGGGCATTGTGGGGGAGGGTTGGAATTCCACAGTAGTTCAGGTCTTGAAAGACTCTGACAGGAAGTTGTTGCTGGCTCAACACATTCAGTGTTTTCTTCTTTATGTCCAGACTTAAAAACTGCTGCCTGAGAAACTTCACAATTCAGCAAAGTCTGTTTTTGTTGTTTGGAGCATTTCTGGAAGACCAAAGCACAATAAATGAGTCATCTAAGGTGTCACTCGCGCGGCTGATGGAGGTGGACACTGGTTGTACTGGTGGAGGTGGACACTGGTTGTACTGGTGGAGGTGGACACTGGTTGTACTGGTGGAGGTGAACACTGGTTGTACTGGTGGAGGTGGACACTGGTTGTACTGGTGGAGGTGGACACTGGTTGTACTGGTGGAGGTGAACACTGGTTGTACTGGTGGAGGTGAACACTGGTTGTACTGGTGGAGGTGGACACTGGTTGTACTGGTGGAGGTGGACACTGGTTGTACTGGTGGAGGTGGACACTGGTTGTACTGGTGGAGGTGAACACTGGTTGTACTGGTGGAGGTGGACACTGGTTGTACTGGTGGAGGTGGACACTGGTTGTACTGGTGGAGGTCGACACTGGTTGTACTGGTGGAGGTGGACACTGGTTGTACTGGTGGAGGTGAACTCCAGAACACACATGTGAATCACATAGGGATTCCAAGCACATATATACCAGCCAAACATGAATCAGACACCAGTGTTGGGAACGTTACTTTAAAAAAGTAATTAGTTATAGTATATACTACTTGTAACTAATATCGTAAGTAACTGAGTTAGTAACTGGATTACTCTATAATAAAAGTAACTCATTACCAGGGAAAGTAACTATTTGCATTACAATTTTTAAAAGTTATATGCCAATGAATAAGGATTTTTTTTTTAAGCAGTTTTCACAGTCAGTTGAAATGAGTAGATCAGAAAGGTGTTTAACTTTTGATATTTATTGCACATCCACAGACCAGTGCAGGATAAAATCATTTAAAATCCCAAATCTTAGTAAAAAAAAAAAAAGCAAAAGTAAACAGTTACACTATATAAAGTGCATTTACATCTATCAAATTAAATTTAATTCTCTCAACCTGAGACAACTAGTTTGTTCACAACAGAAGTAAATTTAACAATAAAACCTCAATTCTTAATTAAATAAATTAAATACCCAGTCTGGTAGACATTCAGGAACTTCAAGTATTTTCTTAAATAATGTTTATATCGCCACCTTGAAAATGCAAATTTTTCTTCGGCTTGCTCCTGACTCGACATTTCTGCCTCTTCTCCGTTTGTGTCGTGTGTCACTGTCGTGCTTCGGCATGCGTGTAACAACACTGGCTCTGATTGGCTACCATAACGCTGCCTTAGCCAATTGCTTACTGACTTGTTAAGTTAAACAGGTGTTACACCGAGAACTGTGACCTATCGAGATCTGTTACTCCTCACTAGCCTGGGCAGGGGTCCGCTCGCATTACTGTTAGTATATCAATATATAGTAACGCACCGCTTTTAATGACCAGTAACGTCAACGGCGTTGTAACGACAGGAAAAGTAATTAATTATATTATCCCGTTACTGACAAAATGACGCCGTTACCTAACGCCGTTATTTTTAACAGCGTTATTCGCAACACTGCCAGACACATACGTTCATAGTACTGTTAACACATTTAACTATGTCTCCGTCACTCTCTGTCTGGTTTTCTAACAGTGTCTATCTCAGTCCTTGTCTCCTTGTCTTCACTCTGTCTGTCACTACCTCTGTCTTTCTCTCTGTCTATGTCTCTCTCAAACTCTCATTTCTTACCCTTTTAACAGCATGGGGCTGTTTTTAGTCGCACATACCACACATCATTATCACATTTTTATTTACTGTTCTCATGCCAGCTTGTCCAGACGTACAGATCTAGAAGTATGGAGTCATTCAGACCACCAGCCTCACTGCTGAAACCGACTGGGAGAGTAGAAAAGAGATGTAGAGACTATCTGAGCAATTTAATATTATTGGGAGAAATCTGTGTATGTGTGCGTGTGTATCATAACATACAGACCCACCTCTCTACCACAATCACCGTGCACACACACACACACACACACACACACATACACAAGATGGTAAAAATGCAAGTTTTCAGTTAATAATGCTGTGTTTTGGTTATTTATCCATTACTGTAAATATGAAGGATGTGAGTGCTTACCCCTGGACATATACCCCTGGGGCTCTCGTACCCCTGGGGCTCTCGTACCCATTGACACGTACCCCTGGACACAGGGCTCTCGTATTCCTGGACACAGAGACTGTAAGGAGTCAGTAACTTCATGACATCTGGGGAGCTGCAGAGATTTGTAAAGGGAATTTTAAACTGATTTGAAGTTCACGTTCATTCGTGTGTGTGTATGTATGTGTGTGTGTGTGTGTCTTCAGCTCCACAGGGTTTTTGACAGAGTTATTCTAGCTCAATACATACACACACACTGGATTACTGATTAGTCAGCAGTACTAACGAGAATGACAGATATGTAGAGTCTACCACTGGCTGAGCAGATTTCAGTTAGGGTGTAGATAGGGTGTAAATAGGATACTGACTTTAGAGTTAGGATGTACTTAGAATGTAATTAGAACATAGACTTAGTTAGAATGTAGAGGGGGTGTAGACTCGTGGAGTATGTAGTATAGTAATGCTCATGAAGAGCAGTGTTCTTGAAATTAGAGTTAGAATGTAGAGGGGATGTAGACTCGTGAAGTATGTAGTATAGTAATGCTCATGAAGAGCAGTGTTCCTGAAATTAGAGTTAGAATGTAGAGGGGGTGTAGACTCGTGGAGTATGTAGTATAGTAATGCTCATGAAGAGCAGTGTTCTTGAAATTAGAGTTAGAATGTAGAGGGGGTGTAGACTCGTGGAGTATGTAGTATAGTAATGCTCATGAAGAGCAGTGTTCCTGAAATTAGAGTTAGAATGTAGAGGGGGTGTAGACTCGTGGAGTATGTAGTATAGTAATGCTCATGAAGAGCAGTGTTCCTGAAATTAGAGTTAGAATGTAGAGGGGGTGTAGACTCGTGGAGTATGTAGTATAGTAATGCTCATGAAGAGCAGTGTTCTTGAAATTAGAGTTAGAATGTAGAGGGGGTGTAGACTCGTGGAGTATGTAGTATAGTAATGCTCATGAAGAGCAGTGTTCTTGAAATTAGAGTTAGAATGTAGAGGGGATGTAGACTCGTGGAGTATGTAGTATAGTAATGCTCATGAAGAGCAGTGTTCCTGAAATTAGAGTTAGAATGTAGAGGGGGTGTAGACTCGTGGAGTATGTAGTATAGTAATGCTCATGAAGAGCAGTGTTCTTGAAATTAGAGTTAGAATGTAGAGGGGGTGTAGACTCGTGGAGTATGTAGTATAGTAATGCTCATGAAGAGCAGTGTTCTTGAAATTAGAGTTAGAATGTAGAGGGGATGTAGACTCGTGGAGTATGTAGTATAGTAATGCTCATGAAGAGCAGTGTTCTTGAAATTAGAGTTAGAATGTAGAGGGGATGTAGACTCGTGGAGTATGTAGTATAGTAATGCTCACGAAGAACAGTGTTCCTGAAATTAGAGTTAGAATGTAGAGGGGGTGTAGACTCGTGGAGTATGTAGTATAGTAATGCTCATGAAGAGCAGTGTTCCTGAAATTAGAGTTAGAATGTAGAGGGGGTGTAGACTCGTGGAGTATGTAGTATAGTAATGCTCATGAAGAGCAGTGTTCCTGAAATTCTATTTTTGTTTATCATTATTTCTAGGTTTTTGTTATCATTATAGCCAAGAAATGGGGGTCAGTGTGGGGCGTGGCTGTGGGGGGCGGGTCAGGGTGGGGCGTGGCTGTGGGGGCGGGTCAGTGTGGGGCGTGGCTGTGGGGGCGGGTCAGTGTGGGCTTGGCTGTGGGGGCGGGTCATTGTGGGGGTGGCAGTGGGGGCGGATCAGTGTGGGGCGTGGTTGTTGGGTGGGTCAATAGGGGCGGGGCAGTGTGGGGTGTGCTAAACTCCCAACAGAACCTGCAAAATTACCTTGGTAAGATTTCAAATCACCAAAGGTTTTTCTAAATTAGTAAAGGCAGAATGGTCCTATATTAGTCCCAAAGTTTGGGAGTTGGAGTGGGATGAAAGATGTATTTGCTAACTAAATAAATCACTTTTTAAGGACTACACTGTGGGTCTGTCATAATAATCATAGTATCAATAACAAGGTGTTGCACTATACATTGTAAAAATAAGAAAATAGAAGCTACACACACATACACAGACATTTAACTACGACATTAAAGTACATTTATGACATCTTCAATACAAAATAAGAGATTTTTTCAGGGGTGGGTTATTGGTTTTTGGTTTGCCTGTGAGTACTCTTAAAATATAACCTTTGTATTGAAACATCTTTTGCCATAAACTACAATAGATGTGAACCTTTTATGTAGTTTCATAATCAATTCAAGTGTCTTTCAAAACTCATAAATTAAATGCATTAAAAAGATTTAATTTAATTGTTTAATTGAATCCATAGACAGAAAGAGGTCAACATAAAGATGAATATGCCAGAATAATAAGTTTAAAAAGTGACAATAGTTATATTAGAACAATTATAATAAATTATAATAATCTACATTAAACTAAAAAGTAAAGTTTGCAAAACAAACTTTGAGTTGGGTTTACAAAGCCTTTTGTATCAGCATTAAAACTATGCTATCTGAAAATCAGTGTAGTATTTCCCAGAAGGGCCTAGTAAATGTAGTTAATAAATCAATGGACTCCTATGTGAGTATGGAGGGGTGAAAAAAATGAATACAGGAGGAATGAGAACTGAAAATAAATGGATGATTAGTGATATTAATTCTGGTGAATATAGCATAAAAAATTAAAACCAAAATAAAAACCAATATAATGGCCAGATTGTTACTACCGAGCCTGTATGTAGGACTCGCTCTCTCTCTCTCTCTCTCTCTCTCTCTCTCTCTCTCTCTCTCTCTCTCTCTCTCTCTCTCTCTCTCTCTCTCTCTCTCTCTCTCTCTGTCATTATTTCAGAATTCTTTATTTGCGTAAATGGCCTTAGACAAAACCATAACAAAAGTTGTTTGATATTACTGTAGTGTGCTGGTCTGATGACTTGATTTATGAATCGTTAGCATTTTAGTTTGATTTGTTGATTTACATATTTTTTCCATAAATCCTTAAATTAGAGGGTTAGAATATTGCCAGTGTGTTTTATTGTGTTTCTAGAGGATTGTAGACTGAGTGTAGATTATTATGCAGCAGTGCGGTGTTGGGCCAGTCAGCAGAGGGGGAGGGGCTCTGAGCAGAGCTGATTGGCCGTAAGAGCTTTATATGTAAATGAAGGTGGTCCAGCGTGTATGAGGACGTGTAGTGAAGACCCAGTTCTGCACTGCATGCAATTAATCTGATATTCATGTTGTTGGACACACCTTCCCTTTCATGATTGGCCAGACACGTAGCCCAAGTGCAGCAAAATCAAGTGAGCAAGTTTTCCATGGGTCACTTTCATTGTAAATCCCCATCAGAATGGGGCAGCACGTCAAAAACTGGCAACCGTCTGGGTTTTCTCATGCAACACAGCGCAGTCCAGAGAGAATGATGTGATTGAGGAAGGTGACCAGTGAAAAGGGATCAGGGTGAACTCACAGACAAAAGGGGTCAGAGCAGGTGTGATGAACAGACATTGGTGCTTGAATACTATGGAAGTTTTTCTGTCTCAATATTAAAATGAAAATGTAATACGCATTTGAATTACATGTTCCACTCATACAAGCAACTTTGAGCTCAAAACTCAAACTCAAATGCTATAAGTCCATTTACATTTGCAATGTGGAAGATGTCTATTCATATTTCATTTACACATACATTTTGATGCTTTTTGTGCCTTTATTGAAATGAAAATGTATTTCCCGATTTGAATGATCAAGTTCATTATTACATTACGTATTACATTTTCATTTTAATACAGAATAACTTCCATAGAATACCACACTGGAGTTTAAATACCACACTGGTGTTTAAATACCACACTGGTGCTTGAATACCACACTGGTGTTTAAATACCACACTGGTGTTTAGATACCACACTGGTGTTTAGATACCACACTGGTGTTTGGATACCACACTGGTGTTTGGATACCACACTGGTGTTTGAATACCACACTGGTGTTTGGATACCACACTGGTGTTTAGATACCACACTGGTGTTTAGATACCACACTGGTGTTTGGATACCACACTGGTGTTTAAATACCACACTGGTGTTTGAATACCACACTGGTGTTTAAATACCACACTGGTGTTTGGATACCACACTGGTGTTTAGATACCACACTGGTGTTTGGATACCACACTGGTGTTTGAATACCACACTGCTCAAGTGATTGAGGTGGAGTGGTGGAGGTGGAGTGGTGGAGGTGGAGTGATTGAGGTGGAGTGGTGGAGGTGGAGTGGTGGAGGTGGAGTGATTGAGGTGGAGTGGTGGAGGTGGAGTGATGGAGGTGGAGTGGTGGAGGTGGAGTGGTGGAGGTGGAGTGGTGGAGGTGGAGTGGTGGAGGTGGAGTGATGGAGGTGGAGTGGTGGAGGTGGAGTAATGGAGGTGGAGTGGTGGAGGTGGAGTGGTGGAGGTGGAGTGATTGAGGTGGAGTGATTGAGGTGGAGTGATGGAGGTGGAGTGATGGAGGTGGAGTGGTGGAGGTGGAGTGGTGGAGGTGGAGTGGTGGAGGTGGAGTGATGGAGGTGGAGTGATGGAGGTGGAGTGGTGGAGGTGGAGTGATGGAGGTGGAGGTGGAGTGGTGGAGGTGGAGTGGTGGAGGTGGAGTGGTGGAGGTGGAGTGGTGGAGGTGGAGTGATGGAGGTGGAGTGGTGGAGGTGGAGGGATGGAGGTGGAGTGATGGAGGTGGAGTGGTGGAGGTGGAGTGGTGGAGGTGGAGGGATTGAGGTGGAGTGGTGGAGGTGGAGTGGTGGAGGTGGAGGTGGAGTGGTGGAGGTGGAGTGATGGAGGTGGAGTGATGGAGGTGGAGTGGTGGAGGTGGAGTGGTGGAGGTGGAGGGATTGAGGTGGAGTGGTGGAGGTGGAGTGATTGAGGTGGAGTGATGGAGGTGGAGTGATTGAGGTGGAGTGATGGAGGTGGAGTGGTGGAGGTGGAGTGGTGGAGGTGGAGGGATTGAGGTGGAGTGGTGGAGGTGGAGTGATTGAGGTGGAGTGGTGGAGGTGGAGTGGTGGAGGTGGAGTGGTGGAGGTGGAGTGATTGAGGTGGAGTGATGGAGGTGGAGTGGTGGAGGTGGAGTGATGGAGGTGGAGTGGTGGAGGTGGAGTGGTGGAGGTGGAGTGATGGAGGTGGAGAGGTGGAGGTGGAGTGGTGGAGGTGGAGTGATTGAGGTTGAGTGATGGTGTGAGATTTTCTTGGCACACCTTGGGTCCTGTGATGGCTGTGGATGGCTGCTTGTACAGTAGGTCTTACCTGTGTCTCTCTCCCTCTTTCTCTCTCTCTGTTTCTCTGTTTTTCTTTGTGTACTACCCTCCAGCCATCTGATTTTAACATGTTTTACAATTGACCAAGCACCTGTTTGTCAAAGGAACGTTTCTATGGCAACAAATCCATTCAGGAGAAACAGGGGGGAAGATAAAACATGTGAGCTGTAGTAAGGTATTTAGTATTGAACACAGGGTGTGATAAGGTATTTAGTATTGAACACAGGGTGTGATAAGGTATTTAGTATTGAGCAAAGGGTGTAAAAGGTATTTAGTATTGCTCACAGGGTGTAAAAAGGTATTTAGTATTGAACACAGGGTGTAATAAAGTGTTTAGTATTGAACACAGGATGTAGTAAGGTGTTTAGTATTGAACACGGGATGTAGTAAGGTGTTTAGTATTGAACACGGGATGTAGTAAAGTGTTTAGTATTGAACACGGGATGTAGTAAGGTGTTTCATATTGTTTAGTAGTGCGGAATGCAGGATGTACTAAGCTTTAGTGTGGAATGTAGTGTAGCACAGTAAGGTGTTCAATATGGAATAGACAGTAGTGAGGTGTTTGTTATGGAATAGACGGTGGAGTAAGGTTAGGAGTGTATAATGCTGTTAGATGTAATAACTATGTAATGCATTTAGGTGAAATGTCTGTCATACATTTAGGTGTAATGATTGTCATACATTTAGGTGCAATGACTGTTATTCATTTAGGTGTAATGACCGTTAATCATTTAGGTGAAATGACTGTTCATGACTGCCAGTCATCAGTAGAATTGAACAGCAAATCACATTTTCATGATCAATGTAAATAATCACCTCCATCTTTGCCATCAGAAACAGAAATCAGAGTTTCTTCTCAGCCATGACACTTCAGATTCATGTCGCATCTCAGAGCAAACAGATCAAATGTTTAACAGTCCATCTGGGGTCTGTGTTAGTGCACAACTGTTGATTAAGTCTGCGTGGGATAGCACCATATGGGCTGAAAAAAGAACATTACATGAAGAAAAAACACACACATTCACACACAAATACACACATTCACACACAAATACACACATTCACACACATACACACATTCACACATGAATATAAGCACGCACACACAAATACAAGCTCGAACACATACACACACTCATCCATTCATACAAACAACCATATTGTTATAGCTAAGGGGACACTGTGTAATACATAATGTGACCACAAGACCCTTTATGATCAGATCAATAAATGGGGACACCAGAAACATGATTTCTGTAGAGGGTTGGAGAAAGACTCAGAATTTGTTTACACGCAGCTATTATTATGAGAACAAGTAGGACCTTGCTAGCACACTGTGAAGATACACACACACACACACACACACACACACACACACACATTTCCATCAGGGCTGCAGTCTGTAGTGAAACTGAGTCAGAACCCAGTTATGAATTCATAAGGCAATTTCAAAGCTCCACACTCACCCAAAAACAACAAACCAAAGTCTTCATCTGTATGAATATATATGTATGAATATATATGTATGAATATATATCTATCCACCTCTCTCGTCTTCTGCTCTCTATATGTGTGTATGCATGCATGTGTGTTTATCAATGATCACATGTATATATGTATTATCTGTATTCATCGACATGTATGTATTTCTATATTCATCTACATGTATGTATTTCTATATTGATGTACATGTATGTATTTCTAAATTCATGTAAGTGTGTGTGTGTGTGTGTGTGTGTGTTGTGTGTGTTTGTTCATTCTCATCATGTCTGGCCTTCTGGTCTCAGGACAGTTATGTTTCCCCATCGTGCAGCCAGCTGTGTAATCAAGGACAGAACATTTGAGACTAGTAATGGACTCAGAATGGATAGAGGTTGGAAATATGGAAAAAGGAATCTTAGGTAGGGACAGACCACAGGCCAGTTTACACCCAAAAATCTGCTTTAGTTTAGCTCAAATTATGTGGGAGTGGTGAGTAGGTGGGTATATATGTGTGTGTGTGTGTGTGTGTGTGTGTGGGAGTGGTGAGTAGGTGTGTGTGTGTGTGGGGGGGGGGGGGGGGGTGGGTGAGTGGATGTGTGGTCAGATTGTGTGTGGGAGTGGTGAGTAGGTGTGTGTGGGGGGGGTGGGTGAGTGGATGTGTGGTCAGATTGTGTGTGGGGGGGGTGAGTAGGTGTAGGTGTGTGTGTTAGGGTTAGGGTTAATGTATAATCCTGATATATGTGGTTAGGGTTGCTGACATTAGTTGAATTCACAGACGATTATTCAGTCACTGACACTCAGACACATGAGGTACATGAGATTTAGAGACTGAGGTTTAGAGACTATGAGATTTAGACCAGGGCTCTCAAGTCTCACGCATTGAGCGTGTGACACACGCATTTGACCGTCTTCACACGCTCACACGCCACACTTCCGATTTCACACGGAGAGAAAAAAAAATCTAGTTTATTTACCTCCGATCCATATCTATGTCGCCCTCCACTGGCGATCGATCGCGAAATACAAACACCTCCCCCCCGCTCAACAATTAACGTTCGCCACCCCCCCACCCCCCCATCAACAACTCTCACACTCTGACATGAATCCAAAACTTGAGAGCCCTGTTTAGACACTGAGATTTAGAGACTGAGGTTTAGAGACTATGAGATTTAGAGACTGGGGTTTAGAGACTATAGTGAGATTTAGAGACTATGAGGTTTAAGAGACACCCAACTGATTAGCAGTCTGGCGAGTCCGGAAGTGGTTATGGGAGACAAAGTTAGATCAAACTACTGGAAACTGGTGTTAAACAAGAATATG
This sequence comes from Brachyhypopomus gauderio, assembly GCF_052324685.1. Classification (NCBI taxonomy): domain Eukaryota; kingdom Metazoa; phylum Chordata; class Actinopteri; order Gymnotiformes; family Hypopomidae; genus Brachyhypopomus; species Brachyhypopomus gauderio. The sequence continues at coordinate 198,351 of NC_135229.1, read as the reverse complement.
TGTGTTGAGTAACAGTCCAGAAGTGACAGAATAAGTTCCTGTGAGCCTGTTCTGGTAGGAAGGTGATCTGTAACTAACCCTAATTAACTAACCCTAACTAACTAGCCCTAACTACCCCTAACTAACTAACCCTAACTGTTCTGGTAGGTAGGTGATCTGTGAGAAGCACCAGGCTTCTCCAGAAACACACACACAGGACTGATGCTGTGTTCACACCACATTGTAATGGTTGTCCTACCTAGTCCAGTCAACACACTGCAGGATTCTGTGAGGATTTGGCTACCAGTAAGCCCCTTTATTTTACTCCATATATCTGCTCTTAATGTAATTATAGTGTTAAATGCCCTGCAGCCCTCTGCCCTCACATTCTTTTACATACACTCAATTCATAGACGTTGCCACTGATGCAGAGATGACATTTGGTTTCAGTTGGTCTCATTTCTGTCTGTACTGCAGTTTTGATTGTGGGGTTGGTGGAGTATTCACAGAACAGCTAACAGATTCGCTAATGTGAGAATATGTCATTCTGGAATAATCTGGATAAGCTGGGATAAATCTGGAATCAAGTGGCTAATTTTGCAATATGCTAGCCTAGAATCACATTGCTAAAGTGGGATTATGTTATCCTGCAATCAGATGGCTTATGTGGGATTATATCATGTTGAAATCAGATAAGTAATCTGCATAGATTCAGATAGCTAATGTGTGATCTCTGTTGTCCTAGAATCAGATAGCTAATGTCCTGGAATTATCCTGGAATCAGATGTCTAATATCAGATTACATCATCCTGGAATCAGTAATGCAGGGTTGCCAACTTTTCAAGATCACTTGGAGTGAAATTTGAACTGTGGTGGAGGTGGAGTGATGGAGGTGGTGTGATGGAGGTGGAGTGGTGGAGGTGGAGTAATGGTACTAGGGGGCTGTGGATCACACGTGCCCAGAGCGGTGGGCAGCCCTAGCCCGGCGCCCAGGGAGCAGTTGGGGTTAGGTGCCTTGCTCAAGGGTACCTCAGTCATGGCCTCAGGTCTGGGAATCGAACCCACAACCCTCCGGTCACAAGACCAGTTCCCTACCACATGACCATAACTGCCTCATGGTAGAGTCCAACCACAGTTTGGTCAGGTCTAGTACTGTGGTAGAGTCCAACCACAGTCTGGTCAGGTCTGGTACTTTGGTAGAGACCAACCACAGTCTGGTCAGGTCTGGAACTGTGGTAGAGTCCACCCACAGTCTGGTCAGGTCTGGTACTGTGGTAGAGTCCAACCACAGTCTGGTCAGGTCTGGTACTGTGGTAGAGTCCAACCACAGTCTGGTCAGGTCTGGAACTGTTGTAGAGTCCAACCACAGTCTGGTCAGGTCTGGTAAATTTTCCCACCCTGGTAATGTGGGATTATGTGGGTTAATGTGGGATTATGTGGGCCAAGAATCAGATGACTATGGGCAACTATTATCCTGGAGTCAGATGAGTAATGTGGGATTATGACTAGGGGTGACCTGTAATAGTCACTGATTCGACTATAGTCGACTATACCCCCTAGTCGACTATGAACGTCATAGTCGAATGTACCATTCTAACTGCATGGGGGTGCCCAAGGATGCAGCTAAGAATTAGTTGTTACATGAAATGTCTTTGTTTTTGTTATATATAACCTTTTGTCAAATAAAATGGCTACTAAAAAAACTTCAAAAGTGTGGGAGTATTTTTAAAAAGATAAAGATGAATCAAACAAAGTAAAGTGCAAGTTATGTCATCAACGTCTTTAATTTCACTCGACAACAACCAACAAGGCATACCATTTAAAACGGGTAAGGTGAAAAAAAGTTCAGCCGTTTGTAGTTTCGGTCGCGTCGTCTCGTCTCGGCAAGTAGGCCTATAAACATTTTTTGTTGTTTGCTTTTTAAACCCCGTTACTTGAACCTTTGCTTATAATTTTTTTGCTGTTGTGTGGCAATTTTAAAAATATTTTCAGGCAGGTATATTTTATTTAAAATATTTTTGACATTTTGCACAGTGACTGTCTGACAGTTCGATGCGCACTGCGCACTGACGGTTAATGTTCTCTAACTTTTCATAAAAAAATAAATAAGTAAATAAATAAAAGCTAAATAAAGCCAACCTACCGTGTTTATTCATTTATCTGAGTGTTTTAGGTTTTTACTTTGAAGTGGAAAAACAGTCCTGAATGAGAATGGGATCCCGTTTAAGGTGCTCTAGATAAAAAAAAAAACCCGATTCGACTATTAGTCGACTAAAGGGAAAATCTGATTCGACTATGAAAATCCTTAGGGGAAGACACCTCTAATTATGACACCCTGGAATCAGATTACTTTAAGGCTCTATAGAATGACTGAACCACTGAAATTATCCTGATTAGCTCTATTGCGCTAATTTGTGCTAGAAGGATCATGTGTGTAAGAAGCAATAAATGGCATAGACTTAATTTATTATGGTTTGTTGCATTGGGTTAGTTCACTGTAATTTGTTGAGTAGGTTAGTTTATTATGGTGTGGTGTGTTGTCAGTTTACTGTCAGATGTTTTTGTGCTTCTGGGTTCTGTAGATTCAGGTGTTTCCTCCAAACCAGTGAGATCAATCCTGTAGTTATCTGAGTATAGTATACTGCATCTCTCCCAGTCCTCATTCGCCATACTACTATTGCCAGACTCTCCAACTCACAAACACAGACACACTGAATGGAGGGAAGCCGATTGCCTGTTCCTAGGGTTAAAGTGCTGAGCTATCTTTAACCTCCATTGTCTTTAACCTCCTGTTTCTTACTGATGAAAAAATAATCTGGGTTGATATTTTTAGCTGTGTCACATGACATCTTTAAGGGAGAGAGTGAGAGAGACAGAGAGAGACTGAAACAGGAAATTTTCAGTTTATCACAATGTTATCACAGTACTGGTACAGGAAATGGACAACAATCACTTCCTGTGTCAGCAGTAGTAGTGAGAATCAGGTTAATTGTTTCTTGTCAGGCATTTCCCACCTGAGTTCTTGTGATTGTGGGGCAGGAGAATATCTGCTGGATTAGGGAGGATCAGAGACAACCCTAACCTCAATTCTGATGTAGGCCTATGTCAACAACATTTCTATGTACTATAAATGATTGATGCTCAGAAATTGGATGTTTACGGTGGAATTTGGAGACAGTTGGAAGGGTTGTGGGTCTGATGGATGGGTTGTGGGTCTGATGGATGGGTTGTGCGTCTGATGGATGGGTTGTGGGTCTGATGGATGGGTTGTGGGTCTGATGGAAGGGTTGTGGGTCTGATGGATGGGTTGTGGGTCTGATGGAAGGGTTGTGGGTCTGATGGATGGGTTGTGTGTCTGATGGAAGGGTTGTGGGTCTGATGGATGGGTTGTGTGTCTGATGGAAGGGTTGTGGGTCTGATGGATGGGTTGTGGGTCTGATGGAAGGGTTGTGGGTCTGATGGATGGGTTGTGTATCTGATGGAAGGGTTGTGGGTCTGATGGAAGGGTTGTGGGTCTGATGGATGGGTTGTGGGTCTGATGGAAGGGTTGTGCGTCTGATGGAAGGGTTGTGGGTCTGATGGATGGGTTGTGGGTCTGATGGAAGGGTTGTGGGTCTGATGGAAGGGTTGTGGGTCTGATGGATGGGTTGTGCGTCTGATGGATGGGTTGTGTGTCTGATGGAAGGGTTGTGGGTCTGATGGATGGGTTGTGTGTCTGATGGAAGGGTTGTGGGTCTGATGGATGGGTTGTGGGTCTGATGGAAGGGTTGTGGGTCTGATGGATGGGTTGTGTGTCTGATGGAAGGGTTGTGGGTCTGATGGATGGGTTGTGCATCTGATGGAAGGGTTGTGGGTCTGATGGATGGGTTGTGCGTCTGATGGAAGGGTTGTGGGTCTGATGGATGGGTTGTGCGTCTGAGGGATGGGTTGTGCGTCTGATGGATGGGTTGTGGGTCTGATGGAAGGGTTGTGTGTCTGATGGAAGGGTTGTGGGTCTGATGGATGGGTTGTGCATCTGATGGAAGGGTTGTGGGTCTGATGGATGGGTTGTGCGTCTGATGGAAGGGTTGTGGGTCTGATGGATGGGTTGTGCATCTGATGGAAGGGTTGTGGGTCTGATGGATGGGTTGTGCATCTGATGGAAGGGTTGTGGGTCTGATGGATGGGTTGTGCGTCTGAGGGATGGGTTGTGCGTCTGATGGATGGGTTGTGGGTCTGATGGAAGGGTTGTGTGTCTGATGGATGGGTTGTGGGTCTGATGGAAGGGTTGTGCGTCTGAGGGATGGGTTGTGCGTCTGATGGATGGGTTGTGCATCTGATGGAAGGGTTGTGGGTCTGATGGATGGGTTGTGCATCTGATGGAAGGGTTGTGGGTCTGATGGATGGGTTGTGCATCTGATGGAAGGGTTGTGGGTCTGATGGATGCGTTGTGCGTCCGAGGGATGGGTTGTGCGTCTGATGGATGGGTTGTGGGTCTGATGGAAGGGTTGTGTGTCTGATGGATGGGTTGTGGGTCTGATGGAAGGGTTGTGCATCTGATGGATGGGTTGTGCGTCTGATGGAAGGGTTGTGGGTCTGAGGGATGGGTTGTGCGTCTGATGGATGGGTTGTGCGTCTGATGGATGGGTTGTGGGTCTGATGGATGGGTTGTGCGTCTGATGGAAGGGTTGTGGGTCTGATGGAAGGGTTGTGGGTCTGATGGAAGGGTTGTGGGTCTGATGGATGGGTTGTGCGTCTGATGGATGGGTTGTGCGTCTGATGGAAGGGTTGTGGGTCTGATGGATGGGTTGTGCGTCTGATGGATGGGTTGTGCGTCTGAGGGATGGGTTGTGGGTCTGATGAAAGGGTTGTGGGTCTGATGGATGGGTTGTGGGTCTGATGGAAGGGGTGGATATCTACTGGAAAGGTTGGAGGTACTGATCTATAATAAAGAACTGGATTGCTAATGATGTAATAATCTTGAAGCCACAGCAAGCCATATTTGTGTGCATAATAATTTAATAAAATGTAATAATTATGATACTATGTTTAAAATAAATATTTTTACAATGTCAGTCTTATCCTGTGTTCTAAAGACTACTTTATCCACCTGATGAGCATTACAAGACCATTAGTTTAGCAGTGAGGTTTATTTAAATTTGACAGAAACCCTAGTAAGATTTATTTTATATTTACTTCAAAACATGAGGAAACAGAAGAAACAGAAGACAGAGCTGTTTTCACAGTTAACCCTGACATTATCTAACTAAATGTTCTGTTTATAGAAACGTGCTTAAACATTGGCTTTTTAAAAATTATTTGCAATCAACAATTGTAGCTCTAATTTTATGGTCAAAAATGTTAAACTATAAAATTTGTACTTTATTCATCTTGGCTACACTTTCTCTTTTTGCAAAGCCCCCTGTGATCCTGGTATCATTGGTTAACTGGATCAGCTTTCAGCACAATTTTAGATTTTAGGAAACTGCATACCACAATCAACATTATCATCCTCAAAGAATTTAGCCTCCTGGTCAGGTCTGGGACTGTGGTAGAGTCCAACCACAGTCTGGTCAGGTCTGGTACTGTGGTAGAGTCCAACCACAGTCTGGTCAGGTCTGGAACTGTTGTAGAGTCCAACCACAGTCTGGTCAGGTCTGGTATGGTGGTAGAGTCCAACCACAGTCTGGTCAGGTCTGGTATGGTGGTAGAGTCCAACCACAGTCTGGTCAGGTCTGGAACTGTGATAATGTGTGAAATGTGCCATATTTAGTCAATTGTGATTTTTCACCGCAATCTAAATTTGTCCTCCGCATTTACCCATCTGTGCAATTAGAACACACACACACACACACACACACACACACACACACACACACACACACACACACAC
>NC_135229.1:172500-187500 GCF_052324685.1 Brachyhypopomus gauderio | reverse complement strand
TGTGATCATTATTTCCCCTGATTACAACTGAACTCACTATCTCTCTTTATCTTCTCTGTTTCTCACTCAGCTCATTTCTCAGTCTCTCCTGTTCTGACCCCTTTATCTCTCTCTCTCTCTCTCTCTCTCTCCCTCTCCAACCTCTGTTCTTATAAAAAGATCCCATTTGCTTTAATACCATTTTGATGTGGTCTTGCAGTGTGTGAGTGCTGCTGTAGAGGCTCATCTCCATCACCTCCTCCACCCTGACTACAGTGGAGGTGGGGTTGGGGTGATGGAGCCATGTCCCAGTACTGGACACATTGGGCTTTTGTGTTTTGCTGGTTCTGGTGTAACTCACATAAGTGAAGGTTCAGGCTCAGTCATTTCCAGAGTGATGGTACAGGTGATGGAGCAGGTGATGGAGCAGGTGATGGTACAGGTGATGGAGCAGTGATGGAGCAGTGATGGAGCAGGTGATGGTACAGGTGATGGAGCAGGTGATGGTACAGGTGATGGAGCAGGTGATGGAGCAGTGATGGAGCAGGTGAGGGTACAGGTGATGGAGCAGGTGATGGAGCAGTGATGGTACAGGTGATGGAGCAGGTGATGGAGCAGTGATGGAGCAGGTGAGGGTACAGGTGATGGAGCAGGTGATGGAGCAGTGATGGAGCAGGTGAGGGTACAGGTGATGGAGCAGTGATGGAGCAGGTGAGGGTACAGGTGATGGAGCAGGTGATGGAGCAGTGATGGAGCAGGTGAGGGTACAGGTGATGGAGCAGTGATGGAGCAGGTGAGGGTACAGGTGATGGTGCAGGTGATGGAGCAGTGATGGAGCAGTGATGGAGCAGGTGAGGGTACAGGTGATGGAGCAGGTGATGGAGCAGGTGAGGGTACAGGTGATGGAGCAGGTGATGGTACAGGTGATGGAGCAGGTGAGGGTACAGGTGATGGTGCAGGTGATGGAGCAGGTGAGGGTACAGGTGATGGAGCAGGTGATGGTGCAGGTGATGGAGCAGGTGATGGTGCAGGTGATGGAGCAGGTGAGGGTACAGGTGATGGAGCAGGTGAGGGTACAGGTGATGGAGCAGGTGAGGGTACAGGTGATGGTGCAGGTGATGGAGCAGGTGAGGGTACAGGTGATGGAGCAGGTGATGGTGCAGGTGATGGTGCAGTGATGGAGCAGGTGATGGTGCAGGTGATGGAGCAGGTGAGGGTACAGGTGATGGTGCAGTGATGGTGCGATGCTGCCTGCTCGTGAAGCACTGGGCTGTAACTGCTCTGTCAGTCTTATTTCTATTGTCTGTGGTTTTGTTAAAAGGGAATTGTGGTGTGTTTTATTATAGAGCAAAAGAGAGTGTGCAGGACAAAGGCATGTATGAAAGGAGGAGAGAGAAGAGGAGAGAAGGGGCGTGGTCCCGTGGGAATACTCTTACTGGATATAGGTCTGATGAAACATTCTGACATAGACACATCTCCCCAAGAGGGGGTGCAGAATTACCCCCTCCATTTCTCTCTCTGCCTCCTGTCTCTCTCTCTCTCTATCTTTTTCTCTGTCTTTCTCTTTCTGTCTCTCTCCAGTGTAGTGGCAGTGTATTGGTAGAGTAGAGTGATGGTGGAGTGATAGGTAGAGATGGTGGAGTGATAGGTAGAGATGGTGGAGTGATGGGTGGAGTGATGGTGGAGTAATGGGTGGAGTGATGGGTGGAGTGATGGTCAGTGTTGGGAACGTTACTTTAAAAAAGTAATTAGTTATAGTTACTCACTACTTGTTCAAAAAAGTAACTGAGTTAGTAACTGAATTACTCTATAATAAAAGTAACTCGTTACCAGAGAAAGTAACTATTTGCGTTACAGTTTTAAAAAGTTATATGCCAATGGGTAAGGATTTTTTTGAAAAAGCAGATCAGAAAGGTGTTTAAATTTTGATATTTATTGCACATCCACAGACCAGTGCAGGATAAAATCCTTTAATATCCCAATCTTTGTAAAATAAAAATAGTAAACAGTTACACTATATAAAGTGCATTTACATCTATCAAATAAAATTAAATTCTCTCAATCTGAGACAACTGTTTGTTCACAACAGAAGTAAACTTAACAATACAACCTCTATTCCTAATTAAATAATTCAAATACCCAGTCTGGTAGACATTCAGGAACTTCAAGTATTTTCTTAAATAATGTTTATATCGCCACCTTGAAAATGCTAATTTTTCTTCGGCTTGCTCCTGACTCGCCATTTCTGTCTCTTCTCCGTTTGTGTTGTGTGCTTCGGCGCGCATGTAAAAACACTGGCTCTGATTGGCTACCATAATGCTGCCTTAGACAATCGCTTTAAACAGGTGTTACACCGAGAACAGTGATCTATCGAGATCTGTTTCTTCTCACTAGTCTGGGCAGGGGTCCGCTCGCATTACTGTTAGTATATCAATATATAGTAACGCACCGCTTTTAATGACCAGTAACGTCAACGGCGTTGTAACGACAGGAAAAGTAATTAATTATATTATCCCGTTACTAACAAAATGACACTGGTGATGGTGGAATGATAGGTAGAGATGGTGGAGTGATGGGTGGAGTGATGGTGGAGTGACGGTGGAGTGATAGGTAGAGATGGCAGAATGATGGGTGGAGTGATGGTGGAGTGATAGGTAGAGATGGCAGAGTGATTGGTGGAGTGATTGGTGGAGTGATGGGTGGAGTGATGGTGGAGTGATGGGTGGAGTGATGGTGGAGTCATGGGTGGAGAGATGAGTGGAGTGATGGTGGAGTGATGGGTGGAGTGATGGGTGGAGTGATGGGTGGAGTGATGGTGGAGTGATGGTGGAGTGATGGGTGGAGTGATGGTGGAGTGATGGGTGGAGTGATGGGTCGAGTGATGGTGGAGTCATGGGTGGAGAGATGGTGGAGTCATGGGTGGAGAGATGGTGGAGTGATGGGTGGAGTGATGGGTGGAGTGATGGGTGGAGTGATGGTGGAGAGATGGTGGAGTGATGGTGGAGTGATGGGTAGAGAGATGGTGGAGTGATAGGTGGAGTGATAGGTGGAGTGATGGGTGGAGTGATGGTGTAGTGATGGTGGAGTGATGGGTGGAGAGATGGTGGAGTGATGGGTGGAGTGATGGGTGGAGTGATGGGTGGAGTGATGGTGGAGTGATGGGTGGAGAGATGGTGGAGAGATGGTGGAGTGATGGGTGGAGTGATGGGTGGAGTGATGGGTGGAGTGATGGTGGAGTGATGGGTGGAGTGATGGTGGAGTGATGGGTGGAGTGATGGGTGGAGTGATGGTGGAGTGATGGGTGGAGTGATGGTGGAGTGATGGGTGGAGTGATGGTGGAGTCATGGGTGGAGTGATGGGTGGAGTGATGGTGGAGAGATGGTGGAGTGATGGGTGGAGTGATGGTGGAGTGATGGGTGGAGTGATGGGTGGAGTGATGGGTGGAGTGATGGTGGAGTGATGGGTGGAGTGATGGTGGAGTGATGGGTGGAGTGATGGTGGAGTCATGGGTGGAGTGATGGTGGAGTGATGGTGGAGTGATGAGTAGAGAGATGGTGGAGTGATGGGTGGAGTGATGGTGGAGTGATAGGTAGAGATGGTAGAGTGATGGGTGGAGTGATGGGTGGAGTGATGGTGTAGTGATGGTGGAGTGATGGTGGAGTGATGGGTGGAGTGATGGTGGAGTGATGGTGGAGTGATGGTGGAGTGATGGTGGAGTGATGGGTGGAGAGATGGTGGAGTGATGGGTGGAGTGATGGTGGAGTGATAGGTAGAGATGGTAGAGTGATGGGTGGAGTGATGGTGGAGTGATGGTGGAGTGATGGTGGAGTGATGGTGTAGTGATGGTGGAGTGATGGGTAGAGATGGTGGAGTGATTCAGTACATAGAGTAGTTAAATACAGTGATAAACAGTGATGGACAGCATAATAGATACACAGAATAGAGTGATAGAATAATGATAGGTTGATAGAGTGATGATAGATTGATAGTGATGGATCAATTTTGCTGTTAAATCCTGGTCTAAGTGTCTAATTTTTACTGATATAGGCTACAATGACATATTTTTTTATCTGAGCCTGAAAGATTATAAAGCTGCAAACGTAAATGCAGTGAATTCAGTATTTGCAGCGCTGACAGCTTGTGTGTTCATGTGATGTATTACATCTATAAGCTATTAACTCATTATTTAAACTTACGATCGTTAAATTATTCCAAACACTCATTTTCATGACTTACCTCAGAGCGCTCTGAAGTCTGCCAGAATATGAATATGGAAAGCCAGCAGTACAAGTTGTAATCGTTTGACAGGATTACAAAGTAATGAACAATAAAAAGAAAATAAAATAAAAAAAATAGAAACACTAAGATGTGAAAGATACTCTGGCACAATTCAGTGAGCACTTTTTACTCGTTACATTCACACGTGTGAATGTATTTGTAGGTTTTGATATGTACATATCAGCTAGTGCTACATATGCAAGATGGTAGTACATGTATCTACATCAAGCCATGCTCACATTTTAATTCACTTTAAGATCCACCCACATGTATCTACTTTAGTTGGTTATTGGGGTAGTTACTACGGGGAGGGTTAGTTGATCCAGGGAGGGATACTGGAGTCTACATACCAGTCTGCTAGTCAAATCACTGTAGTGATGTGATAATAGTTTAAACAGGTAAGTAACAAGCAGATAATTTGATGTACAGAGCAGTGATTTCCCAGGTCAGGTATGGAGATGTTGTGCTCTGCACGCATTTGGGTTTGTGTTACATCAAAAGGCACCAATACAACAATCTTCCATCCATTAGTGTTTGTAGACACATTGTGATGATCTTTTTGAACATAGAAAAGACGAATGTTTAGTGTTCACTCCCACAGAGAAGCGCACACACAAACACACTCTCACAGAGACACACACACACACACTCGCAGAGACACAAACACACACACAAACACTCTCACAGAGATACACAAACACACTCACAGAGACACACAAACACACTCTCTCAGAGACACACTCACAGAGACACACAAACACACTCAAACACACTCTCACAAACACACTCTCACAGAGACACAAACACACTCACAGAGACACACAAACACACTCTCACAAACACACTCACAGAGACACACAAACACTCACAGAGACACACAAACACACTCACAGAGACACACAAACACACTCTCACAGAGACACACAAAAACAAGCAGCATATCTCCCTAGAGTGACTTGGTATGCAATGTTTGACATTTCTTTGACATTTCAGTTGATTCGTGGCTAAGACAGCTCATCCTTCTACAGAGGCTGATGTTGGTGTACATGTTGGTGTAACGTGCTAATGTTGTAATGTGGGTGTAGCGTGCTAATGTTGTAACGTGCTAATGTTGTAACGTGGGTGTAGCGTGCTAATGTTGTAACGTGGGTGTAACGTGCTAATGTTGTAACGTGGGTGTAACGTGCTAATGTTGTAATGTGGGTGTAGCGTGCTAACGTAATGTTGGTGTAATGTGCTAACGTTGTAACATGGGTGTAGCGTGCTAATGTTGTAATGTGGGTGTAACGTGCTAATGTTGTAACGTGGGTGTAACGTGCTAATGTTGTAACGTGGGTGTAACGTGCTAATGTTGTAATGTGGGTGTAGCGTGCTAACGTAATGTTGGTGTAACGTGCTAATGTTGTAATGTGGGTGTAACGTGCTAATGTTGTAATGTGGGTGTAGCGTGCTAACGTAATGTTGGTGTAACGTGCTAATGTTGTAATATGGGTGTAACGTGCTAATGTTGTAATGTGGGTGTAGCGTGCTAACGTAATGTTGGTGTAACGTGCTAATGTTGTAATGTGAATGGGTGTGTGGGTGTGTGGTAAAAAACAGAACAGCAACAGAACAACATTCACAAAACAGAACATTATCATATGTAAAAAGAGGCCTGTACAAACCAAATATACAAGCACACACACACATGGCCACACACACAAGCACATGATGACTACATGTGTATATAGAATGTATGTGTGCATATACGATGCATGTTTTTGTATGCATGCTGACTGTGTATATAAGTTGTGCGTGTGTATACAATGTGTTTGTGTCTTGTGTATGCATGTCTGTAACAATGTTTTCAAGCTATAGGCCTACAAGTGAATGCAGAGAGATTGTATTTTTGTTTGTGTGTGTGTGTATGGGTGTGTGTGCATGCATTTGTGTGGGCTTGCGTGTGTGTTTGTATATGGGTGTGTGTGCATGCAATTGTGTGGGCTTGTGTGTGTGTGCGTGTGCGTGTGTGTGTGCGTGCGAGTGTGCGTGTGTGTGCGAGTGTGTGTGTGTGAGTGTGTGTTTGTGTGTGTGTGTGTATGTATGTGTGTGTGTGTGTGTGAGTGTGTATGTATGTGTGTGTGTGTGTGTGCGTGTGTGTGCGAGTGTGTGTGAGTGAGTGCGTGTGTGTGTGTGTGAGTGTGTATGTATGTGTGTGTGTGTGTGTGTGAGTGTGTATGTATGTGTGTGTGTGTCTATGTGTGTGTGTGTGTGTGTGTGTGTGTGTGTGTGTGTGTGTGTGTTACCATAAATGAATCTCACCTGCAGATGGAGGATCATATTTACAAATTTCAGTCATTGCCATGGAAACAGGTGGTGTTCTCATGGTGACAGTGCAATTGTGTGTGTGTGTGTGTGTGTGTGCGTGTGTGTGTGTGTGTGTGTGTGTGTGTGTGTGTGATGGAGATAAAGAGAAATAGAGATTCTTATCACTGTTAATATTAGGAGTTTTTAATTGCCTTGGCAACAGATGTTAATTACAATTCATGCCAATAAAGCAGTTTGAAATTTTAATTTGAGACAGATGCTGAGAAATAGAAAAAGGGATACAGAAAGTGTGTAAAACAGAAAGACAGACAAATAAAGAGCAGGAGAGAAAGAGAGAGACAGAGAGGAATAAAGTGAGAAAGCTAATCAGTCACATGCACCACCACCTCAACACACAGGACACCAACACACAGGACACAAGTCTGACAAACACGTAAACAACACAACAGAGAACTGATAAACACTTAATACAACAGAGAACTGTTATGAGGACTTGCTATTTAAACATTTTCATAATGATGGGAAAAATGGAAAAACTATAAAGTCAATATAATCAAACAGCAGATGTGCAGTATGAATTGGCAAATTAATTATTACATACATCTTCTAGCAGTGCTGATCTAGGTGAAGTCCTACACTATTAACATATATATTTACTGGGGTATGGAAGTGAACTCACTATGAAATAATCAGGAAGGTTTAGCCCTGCACGGAAGCCCTTAGTGAATCGTCCAGAAGACCTTTCCATGCTATTAAATACTCCAGTCAAAATATGGAAAAAACATGTTTTATTTCTGTAATAAAACCAATTCTATTGTATGAGTGTGAAATATGGGGGCCAAATTTAGATATGAAGTTTAAAAACTGTGATAAAATAAATAAATATGTAAAAATTGGAATTAGCAAAAAAAAAACAAAAAACAACAAAAAAAAAACAGTTCGTAGAAGTACCTTCAATAACGCATGCAGTGCAGAACGGGGTCTTCACACTACATGTCCTCATACAACACAGCACTAAACCACCAGCAGTCACCCAATCACGCTGGACCACCTTCATTTACATATAAAACTCTTCTAGCCAATCAGCTCTGCTCAGAGCCCCTCCCCCTCTGCTGACTGGCCCAACACCACACTGCTGCATAATAATCTACACTCAGTCTACAATCCTCTAGAAACACAATAAAACACACTGGCAATATTCTAAGCCTCTAATTTAAGGATTTATGGAAAAAATATGTAAATCAACAAATCAAACTAAAATGCTACTGATGCATAAATCAAGTCATCAGACCAGCACACTACAGTAATATTAAACATATATCTGAAAGATCACAAATTAGAACAAAATATGTAAGACGTGACCAATGGGGAAGTGGAAAAAGGCAGATGCCATATTAAGGAAGAGCGATTAAGGACGAAGATTTATGTGACTCCTGTCCATGGCACACTTTTATATGGACACTGTGTTGCTTTATTTGGTCGTTTTATTACTTCTTATTACTGTTTTTTATTTTGTTCTTTTTACTTGTCACTTTTCTTTATTCTGCTTGGGCATAATTGTCATAATCACAGTCATGCCTTTAAAGTATTATAAGTTATAATTTTGGAAATGGGGAACAGAAGGAGAGAGATAGAGAGGGAGAGGGAGAGAGAGATCATGTGAGAACCTCACTTGTCCCCTTATTCTTGAGATTCTAAGGTGAGTTTCTCACTGACACACACAGTCAGTGAAGTAAATCTCTGACACTGTCTATATGACGTCTGTGTGTGTGAGGGGACTGTGTGTGTGAGGGGACTGTGTGTGTGAGGGGACTGTGTGTGTGAGGGGACTGTGTGTGTGAGGGGACTGTGTGTGAGGGGACTGTGTGTGTGAGGGGACTGTGTGTGTGAGGGGACTGTGTGTGTGAGGGGACTCTGTGTGTGAGGGGACTGTGTGTGTGAGGGGACTGTGTGTGAGGGGACTGTGTGTGTGAGGGGACTGTGTGAGGGAAGTGTGTGTGTGAGGGAACCGTGTGTGTGAGGGGACCGTGTGTGTGAGAGGACCGTGTGTGTGAGGGAACTGTCTTCTCTGATCAGCTCTTGGAACTGCAGGGCTTTGTGTTGGTAGGTGTGGGGTCACATTGTAGCCAGTGTTTCTTAATCCTTAATTCTTATTAGTTCTGGGATTTGGACTAATTCAGTTCTATATTTGTGATTTTTTGATGTCCTGTCCAATGCAGTCAGGCCCGTTGACAGTCTTGCTGGGGCCCGGGACAAGAAAGATTCATGTACCCCCCCCCCCCCCCCCCCCAGCGCGAGGGTTCGCGCGAAAATGACGTAATCGCAGTGGCTCCGCCCGTGCGCGAGAGTCTCGAATTTTGTAACTTCGCGCGCGCCGCGCTTCAGCGCAATGAACAAAGTCATGTTTGTAGGGTTCATATACCTTTATAAGGTGGAATTAAACGTCACTTTAAAGGTCCATTTCAATATTTTCCAGCACGTTAAACTTAATTAAGTTAAATATTTATACATATACTCGAAATGATTCGAAATAATTCGCTTTTTATCACATTATTTAATGGTTGTTTATTTTCAAAACGCCCAATCTTAACGTCTTCACGAGAACTGTTCAGTCAGACAGCTATTTGCTGTGAAACGAAGTAGTTACAATTTCAAGCATTTTCAAGTACTTTACCCTAAATTCCAGCACTTTTCAAACCTGGAACACAATGCAACTTTAAAATTCGTCTGGTAAATGTTTTTCCTTTCTTTTCTGCGCTCCAAATTTCTGTATTTACTTTAACTATCCACCACTGTATTTCCCGCTGTTGGGCGGATACTGGCCGGCTACAGTCGGTGCTGGATCAAACCATTTTCCAGTGGGAGGCAGGGGTGTATACACTTAATGGAAAATATGCAGATAGGTAAAAAACATATATATTTGAGCCATTGAGCTTATTATGAGTACATAATTTTATATTAATGAAAGATTTCAAGATTATTTAAAAATTATAGACTTTAAATAAAAAATAAATTGCTGGGCTCTTTGATGGGCCCCCCTGGCCCTAGGGCCCGGGACAACAGACCCGGTTGTCCCCCCCTGTCGACGGGGCTGAATGCAGTATATTTTTACCAAAAAAGTATTTATTGTATTGTTCAGAATAACCTCAATACCCAAACTTCACTACCCAAACCTCACTACCCAAACCTCACTACCCAAACCTCAATACCCAAACTTCACTACCCAAACCTCACTACCCAAACCTCACTACCCAAACATCACTACCCAAACTTCACTACCCAAACTTCACTACCCAAACCTCACTACCCAAACATCACTACCCAAACATCACTACCCAAACCTCACTACCCAAACCTCACTACCCAAACATCACTACCCAAACCTCACTACCCAAACCTCACTACCCAAACCTCACTACCCAAACATCACTACCCAAACATCACTACCCAAACCTCACTACCCAAACCTCACTACCCAAACCTCACTACCCAAACATCACTACCCAAACATCACTACCCAAACCTCACTACCCAAACATCACTACCCAAACCTCAATACTCAAACTTCACTACCCAAACCTCACTACCCAAACATCACTACCCAAACCTCACTACCCAAACCTCACTACCCAAACATCACTACTGGCTCTATTTCAGACTCTCACCCTCTTTTGCCCTCTCCCTCTTTCTCTTTCTCTCTCTCTCACCATCTTTTGCCCCCTTCACCCCACTCCCTACCACACTAACCCTAACCCTATCCTCTACATGTTCTAATTCGGTTTTCCATCCCCGCAGAGGGGGCAAGTCCGTGGGTCTGGGGCAGTGGGGCAATAACTGAATACCTCCTTCAAGAGTCGCCTCAGTGACCTGCCCCAGTGCTACTGATGAACACCCACATATAAATAGAATAGAAACAACTGCATATTGTATTTCAACAGTAATAACCAAAAATGAATAAATAACTAACGCACATGTACATGATACAAATAAGTGGAAACAAAAACAAATAATTAATTTATAGTAAAATGAATCATTATTACCAAAGAGCTCTTTTGGAATTAAAATGTGTGAGTACACCTTACTTTCTGGAATTCTGCATGTGCTCACACACACACACACACACACATTCACACACTGCTAGTTGTACAGTGAGACAGTGACTCCTGACACTATGTACTCACACAAACGTATGTACTCAAGCAAAATATATCATATCAATGAACACATGACAACAGAGGGTTCTATTTTTACAGGATTATTATTATTATTATTATTATTATTATTATAGTATAATCTTTATAATCATTATAATCTATATACATATAATCTCCTCAATATAATTTAATTGTTACTGCATTAGTAAATTCAAATAGTTCATTAATTTGAATGTAATAATGTGTATTTGTATATATATATGTGGATGTGTGAGACTGTGAGTGAGCGTTCATGTGGTGTGTGTACAGGTGTGTGTATGTATTTGTGTGTGAATGTTTAAAAAGCATCTCAGTTGTGTAAATCCTTGAACCTCTCCTCCCATTTAACACACATGCACACACTCCATTTAACACACATACACACTCTCCATTTAACACACATACACACACTCCATTTAACACACATACACACTCCCCATTTAACACACATACACACTCTCCATTTAACACACATGCACACACTCCATTTAACACACATACACACTCTCCATTTAACACACATACACACTCTCCATTTAACACACATACACACACTCCATTTAACACACATACACACTCCCCATTTAACACACATACACACTCTCCTTTTAACACACACACATTCTCACTTAAACACAAGCACACACACACACCCTTTAACACACACACACGAGCGCACAGTCTCTCTCTCTCTCTCTCTCTCACACACACACACACACACAATGACACTTACCGAGATGAATTTTAGAGGCTGTGAAAAATGATGATGGTGAGTTTTAAATGATGATGGTGAGTTTTAAATGAAGATGGTGAGTTTTAAATGCTCCAGGTTGAACTAGTTAAAACTATTTTAGGTTCTTCAGCCCGCATTAGAGGAACCATGGGGCATCACCATGTATGACAGTTCTCTACCCTCACTACAGACAGAGTTCTCTTACCCTCACTACAGACAGAGTTCTCTACCCTCACTA
The DNA here is from genome assembly GCF_052324685.1 of Brachyhypopomus gauderio. Taxonomy (NCBI): domain Eukaryota; kingdom Metazoa; phylum Chordata; class Actinopteri; order Gymnotiformes; family Hypopomidae; genus Brachyhypopomus; species Brachyhypopomus gauderio. Next base: position 175,772 of record NC_135229.1, on the reverse strand, counting down.
CAGACAGAGTTCTCTACCCTCACTACAGACAGAGTTCTCTTACCCTCACTACAGACAGAGTTCTCTACCCTCACTACAGACAGAGTTCTCTTACCCTCACTACAGACAGAGTTCTCTTTTTACTTTAATCAGGTTCTCCAGTTCTGCTCTGTTACTGTACCCCGTGGTTTAGTACTCCGTAGTTTAGTACCACATAGTTTAGTACCCTGTGGTTTAGTACCCCATAGTTTAGTACCCTGTGGTTTGGTACTCTGTGCTTTAGTACCCTGTGGTTTTGTATTGTCCCTTTTTTTGGACATTAAACCTGATTTTACCAAACTGTCTGCTATGCATGACAACAAGAAAATGTTTTTCACTCTTAGTAACTAAATGATGAAAGTACTATTTGGTCAATTGCTATTTGACTGCAGTATGAATGGCAGGGTTTGCGTATGTGTCTTGGTTATATCTTTTAAAGAAAACAAAAATATCCACAGGTTATCTCCGCGTGAGCATGCAGCGCTCGTTCACGAGACTACAGTCCGTGACATTCATATATGTTATTCACATTCATTTATGTTATTCACATTCATATATTTTATTCACATTCATTTCTGTTATTCAGTGTGAGTCGTCTGTGTAGATTTATTACTCAAGCGTCGGCGTCTCCGATCACCAGAGGAAAAACATCGCGACCTTAAGACGAGTCTGCAGATTAAACAAACGCGTGTACAACATTATAAAGACTGTGTTTGGGTTTTCAGTGTCTACATTATTATATGTGTGCAATAATATTGACTGTAGTGTTATGAGACACTTTTGTTGAATTATTTAATGGATTCGTTTATAGATTTCCTCAAGCTTTCCGCTGTGGAGAGGGCGGAGGTTTATCCGTCTGAGGTCTCTACTCACTTTCTCCCAGTATATGAGAGAGAGAGAGAGAGAGAGAGAGAGAGAGAGAGAGAGAGAGAGAGAGATGTTCTCTGAGCTCTCGGATAAGGAGCGGGCGGAGCGAGCTAGCCCATACCCAAGTGTCCGTGTAGGAGGGAGATCTCCTCGTCTAGTCGGTCCAGACTCCAACACACTGGCGCCAGCGCTCTGGTCAGACTCGGTGATTTGAAGGAGAGACCCCGCGGTCCTCCCGTCCACACCAGAGGGATGGAAGACATGCACACGTCTGCTGAAGATACGTCGACGTCTGTCCTACTTGTTTGACATTCAGTGTACCTTTCGCCGAAAAACTGACAAACGTGTCACGACATTGGTGGACTGATAGTGGGAGAACTCTTCCGTGGATTGTAGTATCTGTTTAGTTCGTTTATGTTGGACTCATTACACCGACGAGAACGGAGCGGACCGCCGTTTGTGGAGTGACAGGACGCGCTGAGGTGATGAGGTGATGGAGTGATCTCTCTCTCACACTCTATGGCTTCCAGACATTCAAACTCACAGCTTACAATTCTCCACCGTGACTTGAACCTCAGGAGAGTTTCTTCCAGACTGTTTTGTCTCAGTTTGAGGATGTATGTGGCATTCCTGCTCCTGTCCATAACAGGACTGCCTACAGTCTCAGCCTTGGCTCAGATCGGTGAGTTGGTGTTGAGAAGTACCAGTCTGGACTAATAATGTGGTGTAATGGGTGGAGGTTTCAGCTTCATTAACGCGGGATCAAATCTCCTCGGGACTTCGCATCACTCTTATTGTGCGACACAACTTTCATATTGTGTTTCAGCGCTTGTTATGAAATGTCCAACAATGTTCCAGTTGCGCGCGCGCGCGTGTGCTTGTGTGCTTGGGCATACGCGCGCGTGCACGTGTGTTTTGGGGGATATGCGCGCGTGCGTGTGTTTGGGGATATACGCGTGTGCATTTGTGTTTGGGGATATGCGCGCTTGTATGTGCGTTTTGGGGGATATGCGCGCGTGTATGTGCGTTTTGGGGGATATGCGCGCGTGCATGTGCGTTTTGGGGGATATGTGCGTGTGCATGTGTGTTTGGGGATATGTGCGTGTGCATGTACGTTTGGGGATATGTGCGCGTGCATGTGTGTTTGGGGGATATGCGCGCGTGCCGCCGGTATCCGTATCGGGGCTATTTTGAGCGTTTCTTCATCGCCCCGGACGCTGTTGCTAAGGTCAAGAGGAAGAAACAATTCTATAATTAATTATTCGTAGATGAAAGACCTTTTTTCTGCGAGAATTAGCTGATACCTGGAATATTGATCCCAGCTCTACTGACCCGTGTCCCCTTTGCATGGTCTCAGAACCAAGAAGTCATCTTTCTGTCCACACTGGTCCGTACAGGCTACTACGCGCGCCACGGTTACCAGCGTGCCAGCGGTTTGCAGTGAAATTATTTAAAGCATGTCAGCTATAGTATTTGTGTTTAATTCCTTTCCTTCGTGCTCAATGTTTCTGTGAATTCCAGATAGTGCCTGCGGCAGAAACATCACCATCTTAACCGCCGGGTACGTGACGTCCCCCGGTTACCCGTCCTCGTACCCGCTCTCCCAGCAATGCTCGTGGCGCATCCAGGCGCCAGACCCGCAGCAGAAAATCCTCATCAACTTCAACCCGCACTTCGACCTCGAGAACCGGGAGTGCAAGTGAGTCCACTCGAGCTTTTGGACGGTAGACATACGGCTCTGACTTGAATGAGAATCAGTAAAGCCATATAAACCCGAATTGTTGGGCCCAAAAAAAGACTCGGAAGTCTGCAGTAAAGTGGGATGTTAAATCATGTTCACCACATCATGTTCAAACCGACCCCCCCTTCCTACAGAACCGTGTTCAGAGCGGCAGATAATGCTAAAATTAGATGCGGAACAGTCTGTAGATGTGAATTTAGCGCAGGAGCGTCTAAAAGTCCGGAGGAAAGTGACAGTGGTGTCGTTTTTAATTATGTTGATGGTTTTCACTGTCGAAGCTGTTTGGAGCATTTAATATAATTGAGGTTAAAAGCAGAGAGCATTTTATTGCCTTGTGGTTTATTAGTAATGATTTTGTTAACCGCTTGTCTCACACACACACACACACCACCACCACCACAACCACACACACACACACACACACCACCACCACCACCACCACAACCACACACGACACACACACACACACACACCACCACCACCACCACCACAACCACACACAGACACAGACACACACACACACACACACCCACGACACACACACCCACACACACACACACACACATGCACTTGTGTTCAGTGTGTTCAAAACACACAGATTACTGTATAAACATACAATTTCTGTTTCTCAATCTCTTTTATCTTT
>NC_135229.1:157500-167500 GCF_052324685.1 Brachyhypopomus gauderio | reverse complement strand
ATTGGCAGCCAGTGTAATGACGATAGTACGGGACTAATGTGATCAAACTTTTTAGTTTTTGTTAAAACTCGTGCTGCTGCGTTCTGAACCAGCTGGAGTTTGTTTATCGATTTACCAGAACATCCAGCTAGGAGACTGTTGCAATAATCTAAACGAGAGGATATGAATGCATGGATTAGTTTTTCTGCATCACTAATATTTAATATGTTTCTAATTTTGGCAATGTTGCGCAAGTGAAAGAACGCTACCCTAGTTATATTATTAATATGTGTATCGAACGAGAGATCTGGGTCTATTGTGAGGCCCAAGTTCTTTACCTCTGCGCTGGGGGTTATAGTAAAAGAATGTAGATTCAATGCTGCATTATGTATCTTGTCTCTCGCAGCCCTAGACCCAACTATTATCAATTCTGTTTTATCGGCATTTAGTGCTAGAAAGTTACATGCCATGTGTGTGTGTGTGTGTGTGTTTGTATGTGAGAGAGAGGGAGAGAGCACACGTGTGTGTGTGTGTGTGTGTGTGTGTGTGTGTGTTTGTATGTGAGAGAGAGGGAGAGAGCACACGTGTGTGTGTGTGTGTGTGTGTGTGTGTGTGTTTGTATGTGAGAGAGAGGGAGAGAGCACACGTGTGTGTGTGTGTGTGTGTGTGTGTGTGTGTGTGTGTGTGTGTGTAGATATGGCATGAGGTCAGCCTTCCTTCCATTTTAGAGTGATGTTTTCACAAGGACTCATTGCTTTAAAAGGTTCATCTGACTAGCCTCAGTTATTATTTATGTGCAGTAAGGACTCTCACAGTTTTATTGTTCCAAGGAGACAAAATTCATGAGTCAAATGGAGATACAGAACAAATTCTTGAGCTGTACTGGTTTTGGGTTTTTGATCTAGTGAGATCTGTACTGGGTATAATAATGTTTGGTCAATGAGCGCTTCCTCATTGGTTTGTTGACTGTTTAATGGGTGTGGGGGGGTCATGTTCTTCTCTGCTGTCTGACTCCAGAGAAGAACACAATAGCCTGTCCTGCTTCTCCTTGTAGCATCTATCAGTGTTTGAGGCACCTCAGTGTATAAGAGTTTTTATCAGTTTGACCAATTTCACTCCATTCAGCTTTAAATAAGAGAATAACAGCTCAGATCTGACATTCCTGGATTTAATGAAAATTATTATAATATAATATTATTATATGTAGCGCCCCCTAGTTAGTAAGTGCCAAACTACGCCACCCCTTAATTAGTGCTTTTTTACTTAGAGTAAGGGGAACTCTAAAGAAAGTAGACAAACGTCGGTGATGCAAAAATACAGTCTTTATTGAAGACAATAGACTCTGTCAGTTTAATTTAAATAAAACAAAAACAATCTAAGAGGTGTTGACACTACCTGTTTGTGGTTTGGAGACTGAGTAAAGACAGCCAATTGACAATACCACTCGTGAATAATCTCTAATATTCAGCCACACACTGCAAATGTTTCCAAATCACACTCTAAAGTGAACACAGCACCCGATATGGCTGCCTCTATCTCAGTCTCAACATAGCCACATCTAAATAGTACTGGATCAGAATACTCAAGAGACTCAAGTTAAAAAAAGGTACATCGACCAATAACTAGACACACAGGTAGTCACACAAGAGTAAGGGTTTTTTTAAAACAACGGGTCACTTAAATACCCCTGAGCAGCATATCATTAAAAGACCACTTTATGATTTGCTATGGTAGGATCTTTTAGATAAAAGAACACAAAATAAAACAAAACGGTAGAAAACAGCAACTGACACCCACTGAAGCTGTGGCCCTTCATATACACAAAACAGAAAGAAACATTACATTCAGTCAATAAAACATTGACTACGTTCAACATTATGAATATGATTTAAAAAGACGAAACATACCACATTCATAAGGGTTGACCAACTTCACTCATGGACAGGATAGCAGCTTGTCACAGAACACTGGATATACAGAGTGTAATTAAAAAACCATATGAAACCTCTGGTTTAGGCATACTAAACATTTTCAGGTGTTTATAAAGCTTTAGAGAATGCACGGCGGCTAATTGTACCTGGTAACTGATCATTCGTAAGTCAGTAGAAGACAGAATGGATGTGGCGTGTCACCAACAGACTAAAATAAACAAAGGAGCTTTACTCCGTATGTCTGAAAGGGTGCGACTAAAGCTCGAGCATGATTACCAAACTCGCATACCTTGTACTCTGTACACACACCGGCTGTTGCTACCTCTATGACCTGCGGCCACTCCACCTGAACACGCCTATCCTCGCGTCCCCACACTAATTAAAACCAAACCATGTTTAGTTGCTTCATCAGTCATCTTGTGCAAAAGTATAATATGCAACTTAATCCTACCTTCGGACTCGCTGTTACAGACACGCTTCTTCTAGACGCCGCCACCTGCATGCGCTTTAGCCACCACGCTATCCTCTAGGACCCCACAGGTGTCCCTATATATGCCTACCTGTAAATGGCTCACCCAATGCAGGTGCTACTCTACTCTAGGACGTCATCCTTCATGTGCGCACCAAAACAAAGAAAGCGTCGCCTTGGCTATGCTGGCTACAATCACCCCCTCCAAATGCATCGGCGACCCGACGATGGCACTCCAAAATGTTAACCCATCATTCTTCTTGTTCAGGCAGCTCTTCATACCTCTCAGTTATAACTGCCCGAGGGAGTCGGTGGGGGTTAGAGTGTTGACCGGCGTTCAGTCTTGTCGAACGGCGTAAGAGCATTGGCTCTTGTGAGGGTCCCTCTTCTTCAGGGGTAACGGGGTCATGTGGTCCAGGTCTCTCCTGGAGTTCTTCCACTAACAGTATAACATCCCCATCTTCATCTTCCTCCAGAACTGGGGAGTGGGGCCCACTTTCCTCACCTGTCATGGGGACAGTATCTTCTATATCTTCTGTGCCCTGTTCTTCATTCAGTGCAGCTCGTAGCTCAGACCGGTGCACCTGTCGGATTGGCCCCTCTTCATCAACCGGAGCCACAGAGTAAACCACCCCCGTTCCCACTGGACTTCTAACCACTCTGTACACACAGGGGTTCCAATGATCTTGGATCTTGTTTCGTCCTGCTGGGTGATTCCTCAGATAAACCAGCTGCCCTTCCTTGAACCCAGAGTCGTTTATTTGGTCGTTATGGTTTCGATTACGCCTGAGGGCCTGTTCCTCTGTCCTCTGCCTTACATGTTCATGGACAAGCCGTAGACTCTGCTGATGTGTCTGAATCCATTCATCCAACGTTCCCAAGTTTTGCGTGGGTTCTTCCAACCCCAACAGGAAATCTACTGGTAGCCTGGGGTGACAACCAAACATGAGAAAATAGGGGGTTCGACCCGTGGTCTGATGAGGAGTAGTATTATATGCAAATGTCAGTTGGGGCAAGTGCCGTGGCCAGTACCTCTTTTGGTCAACAGGGAGTGTCCTAAGCAGGTCATGTAAAGTGCGATTGAAACGTTCACATTGTCCGTTTCCTTGGGGATGATAAGGGGTGGTTCTGCTCTTCTGCACTCCATAAATCTTGCATAACTGCTGTATCAAAGTGCTTTCGAAATTCCGGCCTTGGTCGGAATGTATACGGGCTGGAGGACCGAACCGATGAAACCAATGTTGTACCAGCATCTGGGCTACTGTACTTGCCTGTTGATCTCTAGTGGGAACAGCCTGGGTGTATTTTGTAAAGATGTCGGTCAAGACCAGGACGTTTTGCCTACCATCCGATGCCGGTTCCAAGACTGTAAAGTCCAAGGCCAGGATCTCATTTGGCCGTGATGCTTGCAGCGTACCCCAATAGGGTCGAACTTTAGGCTGAACTGCCTTCCCCAGCACACATCTTTGGCATCGACTGCACCACTGCTCTACATCCTGAGCCATATTAGGCCAAAAGCACCTGCTCCGCAACAACTGTAGAGTTCGCTCTGTCCCTTGGTGCCCATGATCATTGTGGACACTATGTAAGACCTCTTCTTGTAGACACTGAGGAACAAGCAGCTGGAAATACTCTGGTCCCCCACCTGGGGGATGGACTGTTCGATATAGTACGCCCTCTCGCTCAACCAGTCGCTCTTGCTGGCGAACGAGGGCTCTACTGGCACTGGACAAAGTTCCACGTTCTGTTGCTGTTGGAGGTCGTCTTTCATCATAGAACCTCCATACCGGTTCAATAACTGGATCAGCCTTCTGCAGTAGGCCCAGATCGTGAGATGAGCGTCCAGGGAATGCAACGACTTCACCACACAGGGCCCCAGAACCACTGGGCTGCTCGTTCCAAGAGGCTAGCACCACTTGTGGAGGCATGCTTGTTCCAACTGCAAAGCGCTCCACGTACTGTCGGGACAAAGCATCGGCATTTTGATTGCTCTTCCCTGGACGATACTTGATAGTAAAGTTAAATGATGCCAATTGAGAAGCCCAGCGCTGCTCCACGGCCCCCAACTTGGCAGTCTGCAAGTGACTCAAAGGGTTATTGTCAGAAAAAATGGTGAAGTGATTGCACAGCAGGTACTCTCTGAACTTCTCTGTCACAGCCCACTTGACGGCCAGCAATTCCAGCTTCATAGAACTGTAGTTATTCATGTTTCTCTCAGTGGGCCTCAGCCCTCTACTGGCAAAGGCAATTGGACGCACTTTCCCGTTCTGTTCCTGTGATAGCACCGCCCCAAGGCCTCCATGGCTAGCATCCACTTCCAAAATAAATGGTTTCTTAAAATCAGCATATGCCAGAACTGGGGCAGAAGTAAGTTTCTCTTTTAATAACTGGAAGGCCTGCTCGCAGTCTTCACCCCAAGCTGTCGCTAGAGAGATTTTGGGAGTCTTTCCTTTTCGTCTGGGTCCACTAAGCTTCCCAACAAGATGGTGCAAGGGGGCTGCAAGTTTAGAAAAGTCTTCTACAAAACGTCTGTAATAACTAGCGAAGCCCAGGAACGAACGAAGTTCAGCGAGATGTAGTGGCCGTTTCCATTCTTTGACCACCTCAATTTTAGCAGGGTCGGTCGCCACCCCCTCAGCAGAGACAACATGGCCCAAGTACTTCACCTGATGTTGGAAAAAGTTACACTTGGACAGTTTCACTTTCAATTTCTGTTTCTGTAGCCGAGCGAACACTTCTTCCAGCCTTTCCAAATGTTGTTCCACGGTAGCAGAGAAGACCACGACGTCATCAAGATAAAGAAGTACAGACTGATATCGACAGTCCCCAAACATGCGTTCCATGAGACGTTGGAACGTGCCAGGGGCATTGCATAACCCAAAAGGCATTCGATTAAATTCAAATAAACCAAAGGGAGTGCAGAAAGCCGTCTTAAATTTATCCTTTTCCGCTACTGGGACTTGGTTATACCCACTGGCCAAATCGAGTGTAGAGAACCATTTTGCTCCTGACAAGGCATCTAGGGATTCCTCTATCCTAGGAAGTGGGTATGAATCACGACGGGTCTTCGAATTCAACTGCCTATAGTCTACACAAAGTCTGAGGGTCCCGTCTTTCTTGGTCACCAACACGATAGGGGAAGAGTAAGGGCTACTGCTTTCTCTGATGACCTGGTTATCTAGCAACTGTTGGATATGAGCTTTTACTGTTTCATATTGAGAAGGAATGATACGACGATAAGGCTGGCGCACAGGAGCATCATCTAGCAAGGGAATCTCATGAGTAATAAGGGATGTACAGCCCAAGTCCCCCTCCCCTTTGGAAAATATACTGCCATATTTGGAAAAAAGAGCAGTAGCCTGAGCAGCCTGTTGTTCAGTAAGCCCCTCAAGATCCAACACAAGCTGGTCAGAAGAATTATTGGACGAGGTGACGTCGTGCGTGGATATAAAAACTGAACACTCTTCCCAAGAAGACTCTACAGAGACCTTTGACTCACTTCCCATTATCGTGGCTGAAACCGCTTGCACCGTGCCGACCACATGACGAGGAGGGAGCCACACATCAGAGCTACTGACATTTACTATGGGCACATACAGCAAACCCTTTCTTGCAGAGACCAGAGTAGGGGATAAAAGCAAACCTTCAGGAAGGGGTCCGTCTTCACAGCCCAATGGCTCCAACAAGAGCTCCACTGAGTCTACCTGAGGGCACGTAGCGGGGACCATGGTCATCGTACCAGCCTCAATACGAACAGGAAGTCGGCCATGAATGCGAACCTTGAAGGGTTTAGCAGCGTTCAAAACAGCCTCTACCTTCTCACAGTGGCGTAGTGCATGCCGAACCGCCGGGACCGCCGACTGCACTGGGGGGGAGGAAAAGAGTTGAGGACCATGCTGTCCGAACAGGGTTCTGTAACAATCACCCAGCACATTCATACCCAAAATGCCTGGCGTTTCTGCTTTACGACCCTGAAGCACAACATCCGTAGGATCCTTAACTATTAAAATCCCTCTACCCAAAATGCACTGTCCCAGGACTACCACGTCAAGCTCGAGATAGCCTATATAAGGAATGTCTAACCCATTCGCTGCTTTGAGGCCCAACCATTTACAGTCTCTCGTTTGCAAATGTGTAAAGTGCTTAGCAAAAAAACTCTCTGTGATGGTGGTCACCATTGACCCGGTATCAATTAGACATGGGACTGTTACCCCCCCCATATGCACACCTAATACGGGACAATTTCCAACTAGTTGACTGTACAAAGGGCGGTTAACATTAGAGCCAGGACTTCCCAATCCCAGCGTGTGGCTCTGCACACTGGGGAGTCCTAGTTTTCCGACTGGTTGACCGAGTTGCTACGGGATACAGTGAGATCCTGACTATTGGTAGCTGAAGGAAGAGGAGCAGATCGACAATAGCGAGCGATGTGACCTGGCTCGCCACACCTAAGGCAAATCGGTTGGCCATCTGATGTACGTCTAAAACGACCATTCCTATGGGAAGGACCTGGGGCATTACCACTAGGTTGACAGAAGCGTTTAACTAACATATCAAGCTGAGCTTGCTGTCTCAAAACCATCTCCTTTAACTCTGCCAATTCGGAGGTTTGAGCGATAGTAGCCTCACATTGTGGCGCAAAACGCACTTCGTGACTACGTGGCAGAGCACGCTGACCCCGATCACGACCTGGCTGACCCTCCTCCAACCACCTAATAGCCTCCCGCCTTACATCTAAAATAGACAGATCCTCGTCGTCCCGTACCAATCTTTTGAGCTCCCTACGTAAAGTATGATCTCTAACGTTCTCACAAAACTGATCCCTTAACACATCCCCGGAATTAAAAATAGCATCACCCTTACTCTGCTTCACTCTGTCCATGAGTTCCATTAGCGCATGAGAGAATTCGAACAATGACTCGTTCTCCCGTTGTTTGCGATCAAAAAAACGCTGCTGCCAATGCACATAGGATTTAGTACACCCATACATTTCCTTTAAAATGCGAATAATTTCATCGGGGTTTTCTCGGCTTGCTACCGGTCGATACTTTATTTCATTACGGGCCTCGCCCTCTAAATGATCATATAAAAACATAGCTTTATCTAAAACAGACATATGTCTGGATCTAATACAACTTTGTGCCTCCTCAGTCCACTCCTCTACCGAAAGGGCTCCTGCAGCTGTCGAACCAGAGAACTTTGGGCACTTTCTTTCTTTAGGCAAATAAAAAGCATGTTCCCGCCGTACGGGTGGGATTTCGTCTCCAACATTTCCCCCAGTACCTCCATTCTGCACCCCAGAAAGTCTCGCATTTGCAGTTTGGAGCTGTTCCACTTGCTCCCGCAGTCTCTGCAGCTCTCCCTCCATGACGACTCCTTGCTGACACAAGTTGGAATGCCAGCTGCTGTTTTCTACCACAACAAATCACTAATACTGCTCGAATCTACTTACACTTTATTAAATTAAACTGACAGGTCAAAAGCGCTAACTGATGTTCGATCCTGCCGACTACGCCAGATTGTAGCGCCCCCTAGTTAGTAAGTGCCAAACTACGCCACCCCTTAATTAGTGCTTTTTTACTTAGAGTAAGGGGAACTCTAAAGAAAGTAGACAAACGTCGGTGATGCAAAAATACAGTCTTTATTGAAGACAATAGACTCTGTCAGTTTAATTTAAATAAAACAAAAACAATCTAAGAGGTGTTGACACTACCTGTTTGTGGTTTGGAGACTGAGTAAAGACAGCCAATTGACAATACCACTCGTGAATAATCTCTAATATTCAGCCACACACTGCAAATGTTTCCAAATCACACTCTAAAGTGAACACAGCACCCGATATGGCTGCCTCTATCTCAGTCTCAACATAGCCACATCTAAATAGTACTGGATCAGAATACTCAAGAGACTCAAGTTAAAAAAAGGTACATCGACCAATAACTAGACACACAGGTAGTCACACAAGAGTAAGGGTTTTTTTTAAACAACGGGTCACTTAAATACCCCTGAGCAGCATATCATTAAAAGACCACTTTATGATTTGCTATGGTAGGATCTTTTAGATAAAAGAACACAAAATAAAACAAAACGGTAGAAAACAGCAACTGACACCCACTGAAGCTGTGGCCCTTCATATACACAAAACAGAAAGAAACATTACATTCAGTCAATAAAACATTGACTACGTTCAACATTATGAATATGATTTAAAAAGACGAAACATACCACATTCATCAGGGTTGACCAACTTCACTCATGGACAGGATAGCAGCTTGTCACAGAACACTGGATATACAGAGTGTAATTAAAAAACCATATGAAACCTCTGGTTTAGGCATACTAAACATTTTCAGGTGTTTATAAAGCTTTAGAGAATGCACGGCGGCTAATTGTACCTGGTAACTGATCATTCGTAAGTCAGTAGAAGACAGAATGGATGTGGCGTGTCACCAACAGACTAAAATAAACAAAGGAGCTTTACTCCGTATGTCTGAAAGGGTGCGACTAAAGCTCGAGCATGATTACCAAACTCGCATACCTTGTACTCTGTACACACACCGGCTGTTGCTACCTCTATGACCTGCGGCCACTCCACCTGAACACGCCTATCCTCGCGTCCCCACACTAATTAAAACCAAACCATGTTTAGTTGCTTCATCAGTCATCTTGTGCAAAAGTATAATATGCAACTTAATCCTACCTTCGGACTCGCTGTTACAGACACGCTTCTTCTAGACGCCGCCACCTGCATGCGCTTTAGCCACCACGCTATCCTCTAGGACCCCACAGGTGTCCCTATATATGCCTACCTGTAAATGGCTCACCCAATGCAGGTGCTACTCTACTCTAGGACGTCATCCTTCATGTGCGCACCAAAACAAAGAAAGCGTCGCCTTGGCTATGCTGGCTACATATATAATAATGAATAATTGATTAATTGTGTGTACCTATGTGTGTGTGTGTGTGTGCCTGCGTGTGTGTGTGCGTGCGTGCGTGTGCGTGCGTGCGTGTGTGTGTTAGGTATGACTTTGTGGAGGTGTTTGATGGGGACAGTGAGAAGTCTCCTCTAGTGGGGAAGTTCTGTGGGAAGATCGCCCCCTCCCCCATCACCTCCACAGGAAACTCACTGCTGGTCAAATTCACTTCGGACTACGAGACCACCGGGGCTGGATTCAGTATACGCTACGAGGTGCACCGACCAGGTCAGCCACATGTGTGTGTGTGTGTGTGTGTGTGTAGGGGGGAGTGTGTGGGTGGAGTGGGTGTGTGTGTGTGGGGGGGAGTGGGTGTTTGTGGTGTGTCATTCAATAAAAATGTATTTATATAGCGCTTTTTTTGACAGTTGTTGTCACAATGAACATAGCATTGTGTGTGTGGTGTGTGTTTGTGTGTGTGTGGTGTGTGTATGTTTGTGTGGTGTGTATCAATCAGTCAATCAAAATTTATTTATATAGTGCTTTTTACTAGTTTTTGTCACAATGAACATAACATTGTTTGTGGTGTATGTGTGTGGTGTTTGTGGTGTGTATCAATCAATCAATCAATCAATCAAAATGTATTTATATAGCGCTTTTTACAACAGTTGTCACAATGACCATAACGTTGTGTGTGTGTGTGGCGT
>NC_135229.1:150000-152500 GCF_052324685.1 Brachyhypopomus gauderio | reverse complement strand
GTCTGTTGTCCCGGGCCCTAGGGCCAGGGGGGCCCATCAAAGAGCCCAGCAATTTATTTTTTATTTAAAGTCTATAATTTTTAAATAATCTTGAAATCTTTCATTAATATAAAATTATGTACTCATAATAAGCTCAATGGCTCAAATATATATGTTTTTTACCTATCTGCATATTTTCCATTAAGTGTATACACCCCCGCCTCCCACTGGAAAATGGTTTGATCCAGCACCGACTGTAGCCGGCCAGTATCCGCCCAACAGCGGGAAAATCAGTGGTGGATAGTTAAAGTAAATACAGAAATCTGGAGCGCAGAAAAGAAAGGAAAAACATTTACCTGACGAATTTTAAAGTTGCATTGTGTTCCAGGTTTGAAAAGTGCTGGAATTTAGGGTAAAGTACTTGAAAATGCTTGAAATTGTAACTACTTCGTTTCACAACAAATAGCTGTCTGACTGAACAGTTCTCGTGAAGACGTTAAGATTGGGCGTTTTGAAAATAAACAACCATTAAATAATGTGATAAAAAGCGAATTATTTCGAATCATTGCGAGTATATGTATAAATATTTAACTTAATTAAGTTTAACGTGCTGGAAAATATTGAAATGGACCTTTAAAGTGACGTTTAATTCCACCTTATAAAGGTATATGAACCCTACAAACATGACTTTGTTCATTGCGCAGAAGCGCGGCGCGCGCGAAGTTACGAGAGGTGTACGACCTCGCGAACCGACAGCGCGCGAGACCCTCGCGCACGAGCGGAGCCACTGCGATTACGTCATTTTCGCGCGAACCCTCGCGCTGGGGGGGGGGGGGGGGGGGGTACATGAATCTTTCTTGTCCCGGGCCCCAGCAAGACTGTCAACGGGCCTGCTTGTGTTAGGTCATATAGTATATAATACAGCCACACATCAGCTGTTTCTGACAGCTGACTGGTTTATACTTGACGTGTCGCGAGCGGCGCGAGGGTCCGCGCGGCGAAAATGAAGTAATCGCAGTGGCACCGAACCTGCGCGAGGGTCTCGATTCTTCGCGAGGTCGTGCACCTCTCGAATTTTGTAACTTCGCGCGCGCCGCGCTTCAGCGCAATGAACAAAGTCACGTTTGCAGGGTTCATACACCTTTATAAGGTGGAATTCAAGCACTTGTACGTCACTTTAAATGTCCATTTCAATATTTCCCTGAACGCTAAACATAATTAAGTTAAATATTTATACATATACTCGAAATAATTTGCTTTTTATTTACATTATTTAATGGTTGTTTATTTTCAAAACGCCCAATCTTAACGTCTTCACGTTCTCTCATTTTTCGTCCTGGAATTACATTTGTTGTGAAACGAAGTAGTACTTTAGCCTAAATTCCAGCACTTTTCAAATACATTAAAATTCGACTTTCTTTTCTGCGCTCCAGATTTCTGTATTTACTTTAACTATCCACCACTGTATTTCCCGCTGTTGGACGGGTACCAGCCAGCTACGGTCGATGCTGGATCAAACCATTTTTCAGTGGGAGGCGGGGGTGTATGCACTTAATGGAAATATGCAGATAGGTAAAAAAAACATATATTTTAGCCATTGAGCTTATGTTGAGTACAAAAATGTATATTAATGAAAGATTTCAAGATTATTTAAAATTATAGACTTTAAATAAAAAATAAATTGCTGGGCTCTTTGATGGGCCCCCCTGGCCCTGGGGCCCGGGACAACAGACCCGGTTGTCCCCCCCTGTCGACGGGGCTGTACACACACACACTTACATACATACACACCACACACACATACACACACACACACACTTACATACATACACACACACACCACACACACATACACACACACACCCACCACATACACACACACACACTTACATACATACACACACCACACACACACACACATACACACACACACTTACATACATACACACCACACACACATACACACACACACACACTTACATACATACACACACACACCCACCACATACACACACACACTTACATACATACACACACACACCACACACACTTACATACATACATACACACACCACACACACACACACACACTTACATACATACGCACACACATACACACACACACCCACCACATACACACACACACACACATACTGTGTTGTGTTGAGTAATGTTTTTAATGGTGGTAAATGCATTACCAGGATTCCACATTTCTCATGAACAAGGAAATTCTGCAAAAATCAGTGATAGATCAGTCAAGTAGTCAGTGGTGAATCAGGGATGTGGAATATACCATGTCCATGTGGAATCGTTGGTTTTGCAATAGACTTGAGTTGTTTTTAGCTACCATGATTGACATGGTGTCTGTTCCCGTAGTTGTAGTGCTATTGAGTTTTTCCTGCCATATTGTCGGCAGATATACTGACTCTACAGACGCAACTGACAACCAGGAAAACAGCTGGAGAAGACATTCAGACCTCAAACACAATGTTAGGGTAAAAGAGGATGAAAAGATGGGGGT
>NC_135229.1:142500-147500 GCF_052324685.1 Brachyhypopomus gauderio | reverse complement strand
GTACCACACATACATACATACACAACACACACACAGATAACACACACACACACAGATATCAGGTACCACACATACATACATACACAACACACACACAGATAACACACACATACAGTTAACACACACACACACACACACACACAGATATCAGGTACCACACATACATACATACACAACACACACACAGATAACACACACATACAGTTAACACACACACACACACACACACACACACAGATATCAGGTACCACACATACATACATACACAACACACACACAGATAACACACACATACAGTTAACACACACACACACACACACAGATATCAGGTACCACACATACATACATACACAACACACACACAGATAACACACACATACAGTTAACACACACACACACACACACACACACACAGATATCAGGTACCACACATACATACATACACAACACACACACAGATAACACACACATACAGTTAACACACACACACACACAGATATCAGGTACCACACATACATACATACACAACACACACACAGATAACACACACATACAGTTAACACACACACACACACACACACACACACACAGATATCAGGTACCACACATACATACATACACAACACACACACAGATAACACACACATACAGTTAACACACACACACACACACACACACACAGATAACACACACATACAGTTAACACACACACACACACACAGATATCAGGTACCACACATGATTTACAAATGAAAAATGTAACTTAAAATATAAAACACGTAAATCCATATGAGACTTTCAAACAAATTCAGAGGAACTTTCTAATACGTCACACTTAAAAAACAAATGTTTTACAAAAACATTCCCATGTTATGATTCACAAATATATACTCACAAATACGTCAAAACTGAATGATACACAAATACGTAAAAACAGAATGATTCACAAATACATAAAAACTGTCCTCATGTGGATCATGTCACTATTGGCACAGTTTTATCAAGAGCACCTTCTGCACCTTCTGACGAGATTCTCACACACACTGACATACATACATCACTCCTGAACAGTAGGTGGTGCTGTTGGTAAACTTCACAAACTTCACTGTTCATTAATTAGAAGTAAGATGTAAATGTCTATCTATGGCACATATTACTGTGACACTGTAAACTATGCCGCTTTTACTATGCCGCTTTTTATAAAATTTGTGACTGTCCAGTAAGTTCACTTATGCAGCTTCACTCAAAGCTTTCAAGAAATTAGTTCTTAAATATGTCAGCTAACATAAAAGGAGGAAAAATGATTCAGAATGCTGAGTTTTAAACAAAGCATTGACTTGAAATATTTATTTACTAAAGCTGTGTGCTTAGTTTGTGGAAAACAGATTACACAGAGAAGGTTAAATGGATTGCACTGGTCTAATTAAATGCACTGGATGAGCGCAGTGTTGTAATAAATCCTTACTGCCTTTGCAGTTTCACTAGCAAATCTTCAGATACTCATTCTTGCTCTGAATCAGTCTAGCTCTTCTATTTCTCTGCGACTTTTCCCTTGTGAAGTGTACCAACAGCACCACCTACTGTTCAGGAGCAATGTATTTCTACAAGTCGGTGTGTATTTGTGAAAATTTCTACAGAAGGCTTTCCTGCTAACAGTGTGCCTAAAGTCACGTGTTCCACAAAGGACAGTTGTACGTATTTGTGAATCAAGACATGGGAATGTTTTTGTAAAACATATATTTGTTTGTTAAGTGTGATGTATTAGAAAGTTCCTCTGCATTTGTTTGAATTTCTCAGTTTGTCACAAAAGTTCATATGCTCCTTTCTCTTTCTGTCTATTTCTCTGTATCTCTCCTAGACTTTCCCTGTTCCAGCATGTTGGGTATGGTTTCCGGCCAGATTTTGGACACCCAGATCTCCGTATGGCCCGAGGTGGAGAGGGGGTGGTTACCTGAGCAGGCCAGGCTGATGACAGGTCGATCTGGCTGGGTGGTTCCAGTCCCGCAGAAGCCCGGATTCAGTCCGTGGTTGGGGCTGGACCTCGGCACCAGCCGCTGGGTCACCGGCCTCATCATTCAGGGAGGGAAGTATCGAGATAAGAACGTGTTTGTGAGACGCTTCACACTGAGTTACAGCACTGACGGATCCAACTGGACTCACGTCCCCGAGGAGAGCAGCGATAAACCGAAGGTGTGAGAGAGAACAATATACTGATCAATACTAATTATATACTGATCAATACTAATACTGATCAATACTGATCAATACTAATCACACATACTGGTGTTATACTGATCAATACTAATCACACATACTGGTGTTATACTGATCAATACTGATCAATACTAATCACACATACTGGTGTTATACTGATCAATACTAATCACACATACTGGTGTTATACTGATCAATACTGATCAATACTAATCACACATACTGGTGATCAATACTGTTCACACATACTGGTGTTATACTGATCAATACTAATCACACACACTCATGTTATCCTGATCAATACTGTTCACACACACTCGTGTTATACTGATCAATACTAATCACACACACTCGTGTTATACTTCTCAATACTGATCAATACTAATCACACATACTGGTGTTATACTGATCAATACTAATCACACACACTCGTGTTATACTTATCAATACTGTTCACACACACTGGTGTTATACTGATCAATACTGTTCACACACACTCGTGTTATACTGATCAATACTAATCACACACACTCGTGTTATACTGATCAATACTGTTCACACACACTGGTGTTATACTGATCAATACTGTTCACACACACTGGTGTTATACTGATCAATACTGATCACACACACATATTGATTAGTATAAGGACAGAGGGTTAACCCTAACACCTTCACCCTAACCCTCACCCCAACCCTAACACCCTCACATCAACCCTAACACCCTCACCCCAACCCAAAAACCCTCACCCCAACCCTAACATCCTCACATCAACCCTAACACCCTCACCCCCACCCCAACCCTAACACTCACATCAACCCTAACACCCTCACCCCAACCCTAACCCTCACAGCTAACCTAAGCCTAACACTCACCATCACCCTAACCCTAACACCCTCACCCTAACACTCACCCTCATCCTAACCCTAACACCTTCACCCTAACACTCACCCTAACCCTAACACCTTCACCCTAACCCTCACCCTAACACTCACCCTCACAGCTAACCTAAGCCTCACCCTCTGTCTCTGTCTATCTCTTTCCTTCCCTCTCTGCAGATGTTTGTAGGGAATCTGAACCACGACAGTCCAGAGGTTCGCACCTTTGAGCCGCTAATGATGCGTTTTCTGCGAGTGTATCCTGATCGCGGCTCACAGGACGGCATGGGCCTCAGACTGGAGCTGCTGGGCTGTGATCCACCACGTGAGTGACGGACCATTCTGAAAACAGCTCAGCCCTCCCAATGCTTGTGATGATTCCTCTCCACGTGAGACCCTGTGTCCTCCACGTGAGACCCTATGTCCTCCATGTGAGACCCTGTGTCCTGCACGTGAGACCCTGTGTCCTGCACGTGAGACTCTGTGTTCTCCACGTGAGACTCTTTGTACTCCATGTAAGACCCTGTGTCCTCCACGTGAGACTCTTTGTCCTCCACGTGAGACTCTTTGTCCTCCACATGAGACTCTGTGTTCTCCACATGAGACTCTGTGTCCTCCACATGAGACCATGTGTCCTGCACATGAGACCAGGTGTCCTCCACATGAGACCCTGTGTCCTGCACGTGAGACTCTGTGTTCTCCACGTGAGACTCTGTGTCCTCCACATGAGACTCTTTGTCCTCCACGTGAGACTCTGTGTTCTCCACATGACACTCTGTGTCCTCCATGTGAGGCCCTGTGTCCTGCATGTGAGACCCTGTGTCCTCCACATGAGACCCTGTGTCCTCCACGTGAGACTCTTTGTACTCCACGTGAGACCCTGTGTCCTGCACGTGAGACTCTGTGTTCTCCACGTGAGACCCTGTGTCCTTCACGTAAGACACATGTTCTGGTAACTCTGATGACATGAAACCTCGTTTTCCCTCATTTTTCAGAGACCACCACTCCTCTTCCTCCTACCACTACCATGGTAACCACACCGGTAGTACCCACCAGCCCCCCAGCAACCAACCCAGCAACCACTGGTCCTGTTAACGTGACGGAGGATTGTGACGATGAATCGGCAGTTTGTGGAACTCACAGCGGAGCAGGAACGACTGAAGATTACGAAGTAGCAGGTAACACGTCAGTACGACTGTTCACGGCAAAATACAATCAGTACGACTGTTCACGTAGGCAAAATACAATCAGTACGACTGTTCACATAGGCAAAATACAATCAGTACGACTGTTCACATAGGCAAAATACAATCAGTACGACTGTTCACGTAGGCAAAATACAATCAGTACGACTGTTCACGGTAAAATACAATCAGTACGACTGTTCACGTAGGCAAAATACATCAAACACCTGGATACATGCACAATACTTGCACTTGCATATTAAACACTTTCATATAAATAGGGTTTAACTATGTGTATGTGTGTACAGTTTAACTGTTTGTATTGGTGTGTACAGTTCAACTGTGTTTGTATATGTGTGTACAGTTTAACTGTGTTTTTATTGGTGTGTACAGTTTGTTTTTACACTTACATACGTACTCACACACACACACATACACAAATATATTCGTACAAATACACACACATATATACACACACACATATAGTTACACACAGTCACACTTATATACACACACAGTGTGCTTATATGTGTTGTGTGATTTTGTTTCACAACAGGTACTCCAGTAACAGAGCCAGCTTTTGGTGAGAAAGAATTCACACACACACCTGAACGAATGAATGAATGGATGAAACTTAGATTTACATAGCACCTTTCAAGAACGCAAGGTCGCTTTACAATTAGCATAGGTACAAATGAAATTTTTGATCACTGTTTCTTTGTG